>NC_090022.1:265137675-265172675 GCF_037176765.1 Anolis sagrei
TCTGTTTAAAGGCTCTCAAGTAGCTCATCTTTGAGACAATATGCAAAGGCATCTTGTAGCACCTTTGGGACTAAATGAGAGATTAAAGTCAGAAGCATAAGCTTTCATAGAAGCTGAGGAAGTAGACCCCATCCAGACAGGCTCAAAATGTGGGACCTGTCCTGGGTTTACCTGAGGTGTCCAAATGATGCCTCAGGTAAACCCAAATTAATCCAGAATAATGTAAGTCCAGATCTTTCCAGAAGTGGCCACTGTGGGGATCGACTCTCAAGACTTCTGCAATCTCAAGGGTCAATCTCTACTGCAGTCCCAATTCTGTGGACTCTAAGAGCCTGAAGGAGCAGGATGCCCTGCTCCCAGTCCCCATTTAGCCCCAAAACTTATGTGAGGGGCCTGGCTGCATCCTCAGGCCCTCCGGCAAAAGCTCCTGGTGTGAAAATAACATGTCAGGAGATTTGGGGGGGGGGGGGGGTTGAGGGTAAATGGAGGCTGGGAATTGGCCCAGGAGGGCATGTAGCCATCACCACCCCCCGCCCAAGGAAAGCCCAGGGTTTGGGTGAGGTGTGGGTTTTCAATCCCAGGAGGAAATTGGATTCTCAGGATTGAAGCCTGTCTGGAGGGGTCCTTAGTCTAATAAGCTAATGCTATCAACTTCATTATCTAGTTTCAAAGGCAGTGGTTTTGGGCTTCCAGGTGTTTTTAAATTTCTATCCTCTTTGAGATAATATGAGCCATGGTGGTTGCCAGGCAGGTGTATGGCCAGCTTCAAAGGTTTTCAGTGTTGTCTGATGATTATCTTCCTCTTTAACTTTTGGCTTAGGTCTTTTGGCTTAGGTCTTTCCCCCAAGGTATCTGGATGATATTTTTAAAATTCCTGTCTGGAATCAAAATTGAGGCTCCAAAATATAACATCATATGAATTTATGTGATACATGCTACAAGAGGATACAGCCTAATGGCCAGAGGTTTGGCTGTGGGGGCTTCTTTGCCCTTTGCAACCTTGTAGTTCTTCAGTGCATCAGGGAGAGAACTGTACCTGAGGTCCTTATACCAAGGCAGCCATTCCTCCTTTTTCTCCATAGATTTTTCTGGGGTAAATGAAGAGAGGAAACTCCAGAAAAACAAAGATAGGGCATGAGAAGAGGACAATGATGACAATGCCTGCAGCTACATAAAGTTAATGATGACATTATAAAAGTTTCATAGAAACCATTAAACTACCCTGAGTCCCTCCAGGGAGAGAGGGCAGGGTATAAAAAAGAATCATTATTATTGTATTTTCTAAGGCTTTCATGGCCGGAATCATTGGGTTGCTTTAAGTTTTTAGGGCTGTATGGCCATGTTCCAGAAGCATTCTCTCTGTTGTTGTTGCTGTTGTTGTTGCCACTCCTCATAGCTAAAACTTCAGTGGAAATATTACATTTACAGCATAGAAAGAATGACGTTTTTTAAAATTATGTTACAATAACATAATGTAGTTACCATATATAATGCTTTTGTAGCCAGGGATTTTACAGTTGGCTTTGAGTTGGGTGGGGCTCAACATTAACAGATGACTTATTAATTTGATCTACAAGAAATGAGGGAGGGGCAAATTAATTTTAGCATCTATTATCATTGAAATGTTTTTAAATATTAAGACTCTTACAAGCAGAATGTGTACATAATATTTTCCATGTGTTCACTTAGCTTACTCCTGAGTAAGAGTGCACAGGATCAGTTGAAAGTGGCCTACATTATTCCTGAGTGGGCTCAATGACAATAGCTATGTTAATATTTATTAATTTTTGGTCATTTAGTAAACTTCTGATTCACAGGTTCAAATGAATTTTGATGGTTCAATTTTGCCAAAACAGTGGTTTAGTCCCCACCAATGTAGTCCCTGGGGAGGAGCTCAAAATTTTCTAGCCCCCTTATTCCAAGATCCTGTGTCTTATTCCAAGATCCATGTTCGTACTATAATTAGAAGATAATTGCAACTAACGACTTACTTAAAAGCAGTTACTTCCGACTTTTGAATACTATAGAATTTACTATATAAATGACCACCACTGATACTGTATTTTTAAGCCAATCTCCACTTTAAAAATCATTTCTGGAGATGCTCCAATAGTGGACTTCCTGCATTTGGAGGGAATAAACAAGATTACTGTTGGAAGAACAGTTCTAGGATTCTGCAGTGTACCCTGATCCAAAGATTTGTAATACCAATAAATGGAGACATGGAATAGAATATACCAATTGCCATACCAATCTAGGGTCACAATATATAAGTCAGCTTGCATTTTTTTGGTTGATTTCTGCTGCCAATGGAAATCCCAGTATTTCTGCTTAATGGTCTTATGATGGAGGGAGTTATGCATTTACAGTACCCGCAGTATAATTTTTGGATGTCTGTAGTGCAAGTGTGTCATGTGTGTCACTCTTTCCGTCATGCCATCCAATAGAGAAAATTGGCATGATAAAACTTTTCTGTTGGAAGATACCCATCTCTATCAATGCTGTGGGCTCCAGCACAAAAACAAGATGAAAGGAGGGGAAAGTACTGCAAAAGCCAAATCAAAATGAGGGGAGAGGGAGGGAGCATAGCCCTGGAAGAAGAAGAAAAGTGGCTCTTTGGCCTTTTGAAAGAAAATATAAGCAGTACATTGATTTTGTCTCCCCTCTTCCCCCTTTCCTTCGAGTGCTTTGGAGATGATTCCTCTGCTCTGCATTAAAAGATGTTATCAGTCCAAAAGAGCAAGTGTGGTCTTACACTAACTAATATCTGCTCAAACGTACCTGACTGCATTGGAAATGTTGCAGTAGATTGGTATAGCAGAGAATAATGAACCGCTGCACCCCATTGAAATGTAATTACACAGCAGTCTTGTTCTTAAACCTATAAGGTGAAAGAAAGATGAATAGTGAAAGTAAAAACCGCTGACCCTTCAAAGTTTAATTTACGTTATGCATTCCCTCGCCCTTCTGATAGGTTTTAGAAAGGTCATAATTTAGGGTATTTTGCAGTTGATAAATGATCTGTGTGTTTGTGTTCACACGCACCGATTGATTTGTTATAGCCAAAATATTGTTTCTATAACAACCTGCAGGTCTTTTAAGTAGGCAAACAGCAGAGGAACGGATGAATCCAAGTGGGAGGTGAAGCGGATTTTGATCCATCTTGGAGTGTGGTGGGGAAAGTAAGAAGCCTTGGAGCCTGCCAGAAGGAGAAATAATGGGTTAGATGAGGCTACCTAATTTCCTTAGGATGTCTCCTTTGCTCCCAAATGAGGATCTAAGCCTTTGCCGCTGTTCCAGTGGCTCACTATGGCTCCCACTGTTTTGTCCAGTGGCAAATAGTCTTTGCAACTCGGAGAACTCCCTTGGTGGCAAAAGGGTTGTTGGGGCAATTTTCCCGCCTTTCCAAGCCTTGGATGAAGCTCCTTGTTTCTGGGCCCAGTTGATGCATTATGCATCAGGGCTGCCTACAACTGACAGCCCCTCAGCCAGCATCTACTTGAAAAGCAATGGTGCTAATCAAAGTCGACACATTTGAATGTCCAGACACACACACAGAGAAATTTACTAATCAAAAAGTGTATTTCCTAGGGCTGTCTCCAGAGAAATCCGCAGGAAGAAATTGGAATAATTTATTAGCTTACAAGTTTTCGTTGACAGTTAGCCCAAGGCTATTTATCTCTGTAATAGAGAACGTCTCCAATGTGGCAAAATTGACCAAATCAAACAGCTTTGATCAGAAAATGAATCTGGCAAGGCTGTCTGTCTGCCGGTCCCTGGGGAATGGCGGGAAACAAACAAAAAGATTTAACAAGTGGTCAATAGGAGAAAGAGAGAGAGAGAGAGAGAGAGAGAGAGAGAGAGAGAGAACATTTGCAAGCCACAAACTCAAGGAGCTTGCAATAGTGCTTCTTTTTCTTCTCTCTCTCTCACACACACAGAAATAAATTACTGAAGAAATAAATTATGTCTCTCATCATAATGTTTAACTCTGTGGTTATGCATAATTGCAGTCATGCAGTCCAAACTGAAAAGCGATTCTTGCCTAAAGGGCAAGAAGATAAATAGCTCCAGCAAGAAGGGGGAATGCCCTAACTTCTCCTCTAAAAGAAAAGGAAAAAAATAGAACACTCTTCTGAGGACTGTGCACCATATATAAGAACCTGCAGGTCTTTATATATCTATATCTATATGGTTTTTAATACTGTTTTCCCTCTACCAAAAATTAGATTAGGCACTGGGGCAACTAGGAGATTTTGAGTTGTCAGTTTAGATTTTGAGGCGTGAGGGAAATTATTATTTTTTGTTAGTTCACTGAGTAGCCAGAGGTGTTGCCACTGTCCTCTTGTATCCTTTCAGATCAAACATGTCAATTGCTTAGCTGCAAATTAATTAGGAGGGAATTAATGCTTTGGGAAAGCACATTATAAAAATCAACAGTGAAGACTTACAATTTTATGAGCAGCCTATCTGCCATTGAACAACATCAGCCAGAAAAGTAACAGCTCTGTATGTTTTAAAAAGAGATACTATTTTGGTGGTTTACATAGTCAAGATGGAAATAATCACAAAATGCAGTTTTCGTGTACTCTTTCTTTCTTTAGGGAAGTACACAAAGCTCATAAGAGAAAAAGTTACAGATATTGATGCAAAATATCATGACAAAACTGTTCACATTGGCGGCATTGGTTACGTCCCAAGTCCCTGCACATGTCAATTTCTCAAAAATCCACTAATGTAGTATGTTATTTTCTGACATCACATCAATGAAGTAAGCAAAGCATCTTACCCTGAGGTCTAGGCCATAAAGCTGAAAGTTCCAATTTTATACAAACTAATGTTTTGTGGGCTAGGAAGACCCACACAGCAACACTGCTCTAAATGTAATCACGAATCCCAACTAGAGTAGACACGTAAGTCAATTGAATCAATCTAATAGATGACTACCCAAGTTCTTGTCAGATCTATTCTGGCTGGGTTTAGCAGTTGGACTTGAGTCCAAAGGTTAGCAAGATCCACATCAGAGTTGAGTCTTTTTTCCTTACTGTCATGATGTAAAATTGCCTACAATACATTGCTCAATTGCAAAGGTTCTTCACCATCTTCTTATATGGGTCAGAGACAGCCCAGACATTGGGCATGAACCAAATAAAACGTACTCACCTTGTCCCTGTTGTGAGCAATCCACATGGTGTATGGACAGTTCTATAACTTCTAGGAAACTCTGGAATGACTCCCAGTGTTTTAACATGTGGGCAACTGGATCCAGGGTGATTCAGTGTCCACATGTCAAAAACCCTCACTACTATTTCACCAGTCAGAAGCAGCTCCTTGGAAGAACTTGTTGATGGATCTTCTGGCTATCATATGGCTGGTCACCTACTGTGACTTTCCCAGAAGAGGAGTTGCCAGCAAGGCTCTGAGAGGAAGCTGCTTCTGATGGTGAAATAGTACCAGTGCCCAGGAGGACAGGGAACCTGCGCCAATACACTGACTCCTTGGCCAATCATCAGAACAGCATTGGGGCACTCCCATGATGTACCCAGGGCATTTCATGTGGTGTAGGTGCAGTCTGAGTGAGGCAACCATTTCTGGTGAAATATATGGGGGTGGAGGGGGGCAGCGGCAGATCCCTCCCCCAGCTTATGAGGCACAAGTGTCAAACAAAAGCAGCTGTTGCTCATTTGAGGAACATAATATATAGCATTCTAAGCTCACAGAACTTAACCCTAGAAACAACCATCTAAGCCAGTGGTTCTCAATCTGTGGGTTCTCAGCCAGTTTACCAGCTGTAAGGATTCCTGGGAGTTGAAGGCCAAAACATCTGGGGACCCACAGGTAGAGACAGGGGCGGCTCAACCCATTACGCAAAGTAAGCATTTGCAGTATAGTTGATTTTGCCCAGGGGCAGTCTTGGGGGAAAATAGACCTTGACATATGCGAGTTGTAGTTATTGGGATGTATAGTTCACCTACAATCAAAGAGCATTCTGAACTCCACCAATGATGGAATTGAACCAAATATGGCACACAGAACTCCCATGAGGAACAGAAAATATATATCAGTGATTGGTTGGGGGGAGAGGCACCAATATACTGTTTGCTTACCGTTGAAAATTACCTAGGGCCGCCTCTGGGTAGAGAACCACTGATCTAAGCCATTTTATTTCCAAGGTCACACGTTGCTCAATGTTTATGAGCTCTTCAGTCATCGTTCACATAAAGTATTCAGTATTGGGACATGAAAATACATTCTTGGTGCAATTTTCCCAAAAATGATATCGTTTACATTAACATGGCCTTGTCTGGAGTAAATGGGTGAAGAGTGCAGCCTTTTAGCATGAGCTTATACATAATTAGCAGTACATTCTACTGAGTGCTGTAGAAATTCCAGATAACTGTGAATCGAATAATACTCTTGATTGCATGTTGTATTGTCACATAAATTCAAGGTATTTATTTGGCAAAATAAGATTTCCTGACCCAGATTTAATGCACATGACATGGGGCATCTTTAACCTACACAATTATAGTGCTATGATTCCACTTTGATTGTCATAACAACATAATGGAAAATGGGGGCAAGAATTGGCTCCCAAATGTTATTAGACTGCCATTTTAATTGCTCCTAATATAGCCAGTAAGGAAAATGCTAGGAGTTGTAGTACAATAACACCTGGAGAGCCATGTTTCTCACATTCCTATTTAGAATAGAGGGAAGGGAGTCATATCAGGAATGTAATTATACAAACATGAATGTAGGAAGGCAATGGCTTCCTTAGGAAGACATTTGCTTCTTAATTAGGTTCCAAATCTCAACAGTTCAGTGGAAAGAGCTGTGGTGTGAGGAACTGCTATGAAGAAGGAGTTAAGTATCCTTAAAGAAAATAAAATGAGTCTCATGACTCAGACATCTCTTGCTAAACATTAAATGTTCTTGCTAAATATATTGTGAAGAAGGTAATTAGTCCAGTCATAATTGCAGCTCCGCTTAGTCTTCTTTTGCCCTTGCTTGCTATCTACGAATTGTTAGAATTATATGTGAATCTAGACAGATGGTGTCCTCTAGTGCTGGCCAAAGGTAAACTGTCTTTGTCGGTAAGCTATAAGTGATATTAAAATGCATGGCCGTCCCTACCATTAGGTCGGAGAAGACAGTCACCTCAAGAGGCAAGGAGCTGGAGGAGAATATTGTGTACCTGCCCTGTACCCCTCATGCTAGTTTGGTGGCTTCTGGTGTAGTTGAGGATACCGTCCTCCCATCATCATCCATGCCAAAGCGATATTAAGGAATCAAAACCCCAAATTATAAAATATATAAAATTATACAAAACGCAACAAGTCCTGCCTTTTGTTTTAAATTAACCTTTACTATAAATTGTCTCTGGAATGTTGCCTGGTCACATATCTATTTTGTACATCGGACTATCCCTATTATGTTCACTGGAACTAGACTATTAAGTCCACCAAGAACTCTCTTGCATATTGCCATGCCACATTCCTTTTGACTGTGCCCCTCTCAGAGGAAGACCATTAGATGGATTGACATTTCAAATGCTCCAATGACAGTTTATTGAATTTCCTGCTACCACCAAAAGCCAATCAGCAATAATGCTACACGGAGTCCTTAGCCACTCAGAGCACAGATCCTACTGGACAGCTTTTCAGCCAATCAGGAGTTGCCACAGGTTTCTTAAATAGCTGTAAAATGTAATACAATGCTCTGTATTCACAATTGTGGCATGTCAGTACTTTGGAGTGCTTCTCCATTCTTTGGCTAGAGAAAATAAATACCCCTGCTTTTGCCTTCAAACTCACCTGTTTCTGTGTTGCCCTTCTGGAATAGCTAGGCCTGCTGGGCTTCCAAACCCATGGTTCTTGCAGTAGCTGAAATCACTCAACAAATGAAAGGTTCGGAATCCTTTCATATTACACATTTCCTCCTTAAATGCTAGGGTAACATGCTATAGAAACCTGGAATTTGCAGCTTGGTGTAACTTCTCCCTTCTCTCAACTGCAAATGCCCAAATTCAATCAGATAGAACTATGGCAGTTAAGAGTGGAATTGCAGCACTATAATTGTGTAGTGTTAAAGGGTCCCCAGTTGTTCATTTGTTGACTTTTGCACATTGAATTATATCAAGGAGCCATCTTCTTTGTTACTACAGGCAAGAAAATAAAGTATGGCTTTCCATAGAGCAATTACACATGTTTACAATATTTATATTTATGATTGTGGCACTATTGCTACAATAAGAAATCTCTCCCAAATCTGCCTTAACAATCAGCAGACACACTGAGTGAAGCAGGTATGTTCTGCAAGTGATGAGGGTGCAGCAAGATGACATTTTCAAAAACTTTGCACCAGTGAGCAAGGCGGAAGCAGGATCTCTATTAGAACTATTTGGCTGGAAAAGTCATTCTGCTATACTGTGATTTCTACCACATTAAACCTTCTTCATTTGGTGCAGCTGCTGGCTGTTGAGGACTGTGTATAGGTCAGGCAAGGAGAAGATACATAGTTGTGCATTTGTAACTATGTTTGCAATGTAGGAGCTTCAATCACTCATCATCATCATCACTACCACCACTACCATCATCCTTATTTATATGCCACCTTTTCCCCCTAGACTGGGATTCAAGGCAGCTGACAAATTAAAATAACAATACAATTAAAATTGTAAAAATAAGTAAATAATATTACACTGCTAAACAATTTAAAATGTACATATTGAAAAGATTTTTAAAACAGTTCATATAGTAAAATTTAAGGCAACACAGTGGTTTTCTGAAAACTGTCAGTTCTAAAAGCCTGTCTAAATAAAAAGACTTCACCTGTCAACAGAAGGGCAGTGCACCATTCTGTCCTAGCCTCCCTCAGAAGGAAATTCCAAATTCTAGCAGCAACCAGTAAGGAGGCCCCAAAATACTGTATATTGGGCTGGCTACAATGTAAGATATTTGAATATCTTGTTGTCTTTGAAAGCCCTTTAAATGCAGCCTGGTTTGGACTGACAGCTGCAAAACAAGTGTTCGTCTTTCAATCCTAGTGCTGTTGAAAGACTAAAAGGGAAGGCACTTCTTTTAGGCTTTGGTGCATTTTAAAAAAACAACTTTTCACTTTTAGGAAAAATGACTTTTGTACTCATGCACCTTGTGCCCTCAATTGACATTAAGGTGTAATGTGGGGTAGTTGAGGGTCAGGTAAATTTGGTGATTACTTAGGTGGTCTCATAATTTTTAAGCACACTTATTTTGTGAGGTTCTGTGATCACTGGGGGATGCCAGGCATGGATTTTGAATATTTATTATTTTATTAAATTTTATCACATATTATTTTCATTGGAGAAAGAGGTATGTAAGGAGATCTCATGGCAGGAAGGAGGACTTTTAGGGTGATCCTTGATGGAGAGGTGGAAAGAGGGGAATAGGATCCTTGTGGCTACTAGGCAGGGCTTGAATGGTGTATGTGTGTGTCAGTTCAGGTTTGGACATGCAAGCAGTGAGTAGAAGAAGAGGAGGGATGAAAGGGGTCCATCACTTGTAAAGAGATGGGGAAAGATAGTCAATCAATTTAGGTCAGTGGTTCCCAACCATTTGTTGACCAGGGACCACTTGATCAGGGACCACTTTGATGAGGGACCACTCTTCAACATTAGTACCAAAAGGGTTACGAATCAGTTTTTGATTAACTTTAGATTTGATTTGGGTGCTTATTCAAAAAATTGCATTGGATATACCACATCGGCTCTAGTTAATACAGAATATATGCTATGGTCAGCGATAGGGAAGGAGTGGCAGGTGGCATGAAAGGAGCGGAATAAAATAAAATAAATAAAGAGAATGGAGCTCGCGGACCAGATTTTCATCCTCGCAGCCCACTGGCAGCCCACAGGTTGAGAACCATTAGATTAGCCCTCGCAGCCCACAGGTTGAGAACCATTAGATTATATCATCACATTTAAATTTCCTTTCCTCATTTGAGTCAGAGAGGGGAAGGGGTTTGAGTAGGGGAGTCATCCAATGAGAGTGAAAGTTGTTTGGTAAGATTGACAGGAGGCCAAGAAAGGCTATTGGTTGACAAGTGTTTGCATGCCAGAGAGACAGAAAGAAAGCACAGGGTTGTTGTAGGTTTTTTCAGGCTGTATGGCCATGTTCTAGAGGCATGTTTCACCTACATCTATGGCAGACATACTCAGAAGTTGAGGTCTGTTGGGAACTGTTGGGAAAATGGGGTTTTCCTAACAGACTTCAACCTCTGAGGATGCCTGCCATAGATGTAGGTGAAACATCAGGAGAGAATGCCTCTAGAACATGGCCATACAGCCCAAACAAACCTACAACAACCCAGTGATTCCGGCCATGAAAACCTTCAACAATACAAAGAAACCACAGTCGCTGTGGTTGTGTGACCTAAAATAATCCAAAATTGTGAATACATGAATGTCAGAAACATCCTTTTGTACCAAAGTGACTTTGGGGAGGAGGAACTCGGTGGCTTTCAGAACCAATTTGAGCTTGGATTTCAGTGGAAGAGTGCAACTTTAGCAGGGTCGAAATGAGGCAGGACAGTGCTTGCTGAAGCTAGAATATAACCATCTTGTGGATGCAGCCTTCAACACCCACACAAGTTTCATTAAAACGTTATGTTTAGCAACATCATTGGAACACTGATAATATTCAGTATCTGATCTTCTTTTCATCAAAACCAGGCCCTGCAGCATTATCACTTATTCAGCAACTGACTAATGAGTTGGATGAGAACAAATTGACTGTAGCTCAAATCAAACATGAGGGAATAGCTGCTTATTGGGAATGAGAAGTATTCTGGAAAGTGGTAAAATCATTCTCTTTCGGAATCAATGGGCTGCAGGTTTTTCCTCTGCTAAAATGATGTACCTAGTCTAGGAACATGATCCCACAGGGTTCATAGATAGACACTCATAATCTATAGGACAAAATAGCATCCTAATATGTGAGCATCCCATTCAGTTCAAGTATCTAAATATATATAAAAAAGATTACACTTGTGAGAGTTTTGATAAATGAATGTTGTCAGTTTTCTGAACCTGTTAAGATACAACTTGAAATAAAAAGTAATCATTTTGTTTTTGCAGAAGGCTTTATTGGGTTTTTTCCGTGTCAGTAGCAACTTGAGAAACTGCAAGTCACTTCTGGTGTGAGAGAATTGGCTGTCTGCAAGTACATTACCCAGGGGAGCCCAGATGTTTTGATGTTTTACCATCCTTATGGGAAGCTTTTCTCATGTCCCTGTATGGGGAGCTGGAGCTGACAGCAGGAGCTCATCCGTGCTCTCTCCAGATTCGAACCTGCGACCTGTCGGTCTTCAGTCCTGCCAGTACAAGGGTTTAAAGCTCCTGCTTTATTGGGTAATAGTCCCCAAGACCATTTGCTCCCTGAGGCAACCATCAATGCACCAACATTAAGCTACATAGTTTCTAAAACCACTTTAGGTATTTTGGCATGTTAGGCAGACAATCCCACAAGGACTTCTCATTCCCGATAATAAACATGCAAAGATAACAAATTAAATGACTACTTGCTTCTCTTTCAGGACAAATCTGCTGCCCGAGGCAACTGCTTCACTTGTCTTAATGGCAGAAGGAACCCTGCATTTAGGACTAATTTCTATCTTCATCAGATGGCACTAATTTATGCGTATTCATTATATCTGCCACATGATTAAAGAAATTTAAGCAATTGCATGAGGAGTAATCAATCAATTAATTAATCAAATCTACATACAGTTGCACATGAAGAAAAAAAATAATTCTGAAGGCAAAAATTACTGCCTTTGTTTTAGAGGGCATATATTTTGGCATTTTGGTACAAGCGACAATTCATGTTCTCTTTTACGAGATCACCGTAGAAGCTCATCTCATGCATTTCCCTCCAGGCCTACAATCTTTAGGACTGAGGAAGGTGAGCCAGTTCTAACCATTTGGAGAAGAAGCAGAAGTGCCAGCACTGATGGGCTAATATGTGTAGCATCATGAAACCACTTTTTTTTCTCTTTCTTGTCAAAGTTTTTCAAATTTTAAAAACCTTGAACCCAACATATAAAAGTTCAATAAAGGGAATACATACCTACACTGTATTATTTTTAAACGCAGCCAGTTGATCTGAAACTTCTAATGTTTCATCTTGGTTGTATGAATAATTTATTGATACTTTTCACTTTTATACTTGGTACATTTTTAACAATGTGTCTTTTAAATATTGTAAGCCACCTTGAGTCCCAAACTAGTTAAAAGACACATTGCTAAAAATACAATAACAATATTTTAGCCAGCAATAGAGCCATAGTTTCCTAGACAAGGAGAGCAATAGCCCCTTGTTTCAGATGATTCTACACTAATATTCCAGATTACTAACTTCAATTCTAGTTCCACATTTTGTGATATTTATTTATTTATTTCGGGTATTTATATCCCATCCTTCTCACCTCTGAAAAGAGACTTAGGACGGCTTACAGAAGGCAGCTATTAGATGCCAGAAAAAATACATTAAAAATATAGCCACAATTAACACAATTAAAACAATTATAATCAATCAATTAAAAACAGTACACCAGTTCAAAACATAATCCAAATCAGTCCTTTGTGGTCCACTAAAACATTATCTTCCCGGTTGATCCAACTATTGCACAAACGCTTGATCCCAAAGCCAAGATTTAAGTTTTTTTCCAAAAGGTCAGGAGGGTGGGGGCAGATCTAAGATAATTGGGGTAGGCGTTCTACAGCCGAGGGTCCACCACGGAGAAGGCCCTGTCTCTCATTCCCACCAGTCATGACTGCGAAGGAGGTGGGACCAAGAGCAGGGCCTCCCCAGATGATCTTAACATCTTTGGTGGTTCATAGAGGGAGATTCGAAAATGCCACAGTATTTTTGCATGTTCATTTTGCACTACCTTTGCAGGTTTATGACCCCTCCAGTTCATTATTATTATTATTATTATTATTATTATTATTATTATTATTAAAACAATAAGGTGAGTACACAGCCAACAAGATCACTATGCTGGCTGTTGTATTTGATCACACGTTGGATACTTCCCAAGTGTTTAGGCCTGTGTGATGTATCGGCACATACTGCGTGCAAATCCGAGTAGGGTGGCCTTTTGCAGCTGACAGATGTAATTTTGTCAGCACCGATTGTGTTTAAGTGCAGGCCAAGGTCTTTAGGCACTGCACCCAGTATGCCGATCACAACTGGGACCACCTTTATTGGCTTGTGCCAGAGTATTTGCATTATTATTATTATTGGAGTGTGGAGGGAGGGATGTGTTGTTTTTTAAATGTGTGCTGGGGAAAGTATATCATTTCATTATACAATGTGCAATGACAATGAAGTTATTCTATTAAGACATGTCAAAATGTCTGAAAGTATCAATCCAATAATTTTTAAAAATTAAACTTTAAACATTGTATTGTTTCAATGAACACTAAGAAACGGAGAGAGGAGAGAGAAAATAAAGCTTAAATGTCTCACTGCGTTAAGGGATTTGCAATTTTGTGCTCTTTCACAGGACAGAAATAGTTGTTGAGTATCACTGCTTTTAAACATACATAGAATAACCTTACCCTACTTTGAGCAGTAGAGCAAAGTAACACTGCTGTCTCTTTAAGACCTTTGATCATTAGCCTTGCAATGACACCTAACTAACTAGAATCACTGTCTGAAAATTCACTCATGAATCATGACTTCAGCTAAACTCCCAGACCCCAGGTCTCCTTTGACCTTAAACACTTTCCTCAATGCCATTAAATAAATTAAATGTTTAAATTACTCATATTAGCTTTAATTATATAATTATGGAGTCAATGAGAAATAAATCTAGAAAAGGGAGACTTTAATTTAAAGAACTAGCTTTAACTTTGAAGTGGATGAATGCTCTAGTAGAAATAGTTGAAACAGCAGCTTACTGATTTGAGAAAGTACTGCTCCTTCTTTTGAAAAGCATACTTGAACAACCCAACTATCATGATCATGTAAATTGGATTCCTGTCCAATTTGGTCATTATTTTAAGAAAACAGCTTAGGTCAACCTTGCTTTTTTCCTTAATCGTTATATGATGAGTTACAAGAAAAACTTTGAGGTGGAATATGCTGGCTGGGAGATTCTGAAAGTTGTAGTCCCAAAATTGACATTTCCAAACTTGCTTGCTGGGAGCTCTCCTCTCTCGGCGCCGGCTGAGCAAGCGAGCGAGAGGGCGAGCGAGAGGGGCGAGCGAGCGGCGAGCGAGAGGGGGTTGGCATTGGCAATGAAAATCCTGGCAGGAAGCAACGACTGCCACAATTCAGACCTCAGAACCTCAGAACCTCTGATGATGCCTGCCATAGATGTAGGCGAAACGTCAGGAGAGAATGCTTCTGGAACATGGCCGTATAGTTCAGTAAACTCACTGCAGTCTTGCTTCCTGCCAGGAAGTTTGCCCGTGCCTGATCTAGGGTCATAGTCCACCACAGAGAGATTTGAAGGGCTCTCAGCTTGGAAATGGGAAAGGTCTTGCTTCTGGTTCTCTCAATATGCTGCCCCTTCCCTCCAATCAGGTGATTATGTGTCCAAAAAGAGGTGAAATGGTGCCATATGGGAGACAGAAAGGAGGGAAAAGAGGGGAGACAGAGGTTAGGAGGAATGTAAAGAAATAGAAAAGTCCTTACTTCTCCTTCAGGTGAATTATTGGGGGTCACAAAGCAGGAGGGGCGAGCGAGCGGCGAGCGAGCGGCGAGCGAGCGGCGAGCGAGAGGGCCCGCCAGAGTGAGTGCCTGCCTTCCCTCCTTAATAATAATTTTAATTTCTCCTCCCTATTCTACTAAATTAATAATTAAATTTAAAAAATATTTTAAAAATATTGAAAAAAAAAGGGCGCCATCTCTACAAAATGTTTTGTAAATATTTACGAAATTTCGTAAATACCGAACTTTTTTTTGGAAAATTTTGTAATTATTTTAAATATCGAAACAAAAAAAAACCCCAATTACAAATCGATTTTAGAAACAAATTTTTGCGTTGTTACCCAGGCCTAGTAAATAGATAATACAGTTATAATGTATTTTAAAAAACCACAAACAAAGTTAAACACTTGGCATTATGCTAAATTTTCTTTGACCAGAAGCTGGCCACTTCAAGTGCCTCTGGTGTCACTGTAAGAAGGTTCTCCATTGTGCATGTGGCAGGGCTCAGACTGCATTGTAGTAAGTGGTCTGTGGTTTGCTCTTCTCCACATTTGCACATTGTGGACTCCACTTTGTAGCCCCATCTCTTAAGATTGGCTCTGCATCTCATGATGCCAGAATGCAGTCTGTTCAGCACCTTCTGAGTCAACCAATCTTCTGTGTGTCCAGGAGAGAATTTATCATCCAGCATCAGCCACAGATTGAGATTCCGGGTTTTAACCTGCCACTTTTGAACTCTTGCTTGCTGAGGTGTTCCTGTGAGTATCTCTGTAGATCTTAGGAAGCTGTTTCTTGATTTAAGTCACTGGCATCCTGGCTGACATCTGAATAGAGGAGGGGCTGGAGATGTCAATGTCTTGGTCCTTTCATTGCTGGCTGCTACCTCCAAATGAATGTCAGGTGGTGCAATACAGGCTAAACAGTATAATTTCTCCAGTGGTGTTGGGTGTAGACATCCCATGATAATGTGGTATGTCTCATTAAGAGACATATCCACTGTTTTAACGTTGTGTTGTCTTCACTGTATCTGATTGTGATCCCCAGGTTGTGTCAGTCAGCTTTCATATGATAATGCACCCACTTTTTGCTTGATAGTCAAGCAGTACTTCTTGTAAGTCAGAGCACAGTCCAGAGTGACTCTCAGGTATTTTGACTGCCTTGAAGCTCCCTGAGGAATCAAAACATATCATGTAAACATTAAAAATATGTATAAAAACTCTACATTGTTATTATTACTATTATTGAGGGGAAATTATTCATGCTATGCAAAATGCAAAATGCCCACTTGAGAAGTGGAAAAAACATTTATATTCCTATTTCCTTCTTAGAACAAGCCTATCACACAATTCCCTATATAACACCCAATTTCCAATGAGAAATTGAAGCAATCGGCATTAAGCCCAATGACAATCTCAACATACATTAAATCAACATACATTCAAAACCTAAGTGTTTATTTATTTATTTATTTATTTATTTATTTATTTATGGCGGTGGCGGCATTAATACCCTGGTCTTCAGAGCTGCTTACAAAATATTAATGTAACAGCTCCCTGTGCTGGGGCTCACAATCCACAAATGACTGGCCTCAAATTAAATTTGTTTAGAGGATTTTTTTTCTTTTTAATTATTCCTGGTAAATGCACAAGGTACATGTGAAAAGGTTTTGTTCACACCACTATTGCAGATCAATACCACAATCGTATTTTTAAGTATATAAGTCAACCTTGTCAAAGATGACAAGGCCAATTGGATTTGATGTGTATGGCTAGGACAGTTTTAAATTGTGTTATTTTAAATGGTGTATTTTAATATTTAGATAAATGTTTTTTAATGTTTATGTATTGTATCCAGGCATTGAATGTTTGCCATGTATATGTTGTGCTCCGCTCTGAGTCCCCTTTGGGGTGAGAAGGGCGGAATATAAGTGTTTTAAATAAATAAATAAAATAAATAAACCCCATGTATGAATCAAAGGCACATTTTGGTGGGAAAATTAAAAAAAATTATATTTTTGAAAAATGGAAATTTCCATAACATTTGGGAAATAGATATTCATAACCTTTTGGGAAAACTCGGAAACTTTTGGAAAGTTATGACCTTGTTAGAGATTGTAACCTTTTGTAAAGAATGATCTTCCTGAGAAGAGTTAAAAACTCGCTTGAGTCAACCTTCTCCTTAGTGGTAAATATCCACTCGTATTCATGTAAGGCTGTTAAACCGATATACCTAGATATCTCTTTGAACTGTTAGGGACAAAGATATGCCAATGCACAAAAAGCATATAGCAGAGTTTCAGAAGTGTTCTTTTCAGCTGCCCAAAAAATCTACTCTCTCTTAAAACATCTTGGTTTAAACCATACTTTCAAGAGACCAAAAATAAGTAGTCCTAATTAGAATAACATAGTTGGTTTACTCACAAACTTCATGTATTCAACATACAGGTACATTGCATAGCAATCTAGTTACATATAGGATTCGAAGTAGTTTCTCTGTGCAGATAAAACAGGGCATCTTTCTCATAATCAACAGTCCAAAGTCTAAAGCATCTGAGAGTCTAATAGAGACTCTGTCTTAGCATTCTGTTT
Organism: Anolis sagrei; assembly: GCF_037176765.1. Lineage (NCBI taxonomy): Eukaryota > Metazoa > Chordata > Lepidosauria > Squamata > Anolidae > Anolis > Anolis sagrei. The sequence continues at coordinate 265,154,963 of NC_090022.1, forward strand.
CACTGACTTCTGTAAAGCATACTGTTTCCAGAATGGAGTCTGAGATCTGAACAAGTCCCAGATCTGATCACATGGTCTGAAGTCCCACTCACAACATAGAGTTAAGGGAAATTGCATGCCGATACACACATATGCACTACAGTAAGCAATCTGAATCAAATAACCAGTGGAGGTTTGAAGAAGAAGGTTGAAGAAGGTTGCAATTTCCAACAGATATGATCCATAGATAGGTTGAAAGTCATTTTGTGGAAGAGGGAATGTGCCAGTGCTTCCTCAAAGGGTTCCGGCCCAGCTTACCTGTCCAAACGTATCTCTCCTTATGACTCATCTAGGAACTTAAGATTGTTTGGGGTGTCCCTGCTCTCGATCCCGCCTTCCTCGCAGGCGCGTTGGGTGGGGACGAGAGACAGGGCCTTCTCAGTGGGGGCCCCTCAGCTGTCGAACTCCCTTCCTAGGGATATTAGATCGGCCCCTCCCTCCTGACTTTTCGGAAAAGAGTAAAAACCTGGCTCTTTGAACAACCTTTTGGAAAAGCAGCATAACAGATAAACACATCATGATGAAATAATGAACACGGAATGGCTTAAACAATGCTAATGGATAATGAGTTTAACTGGAAGACTTTGATGATGATAGTTTTAATGGTTTTATATGTTATATTAAATGCTTTTAATTGGTATGTATTTATGTCATGGCATCAAATTGTTGCCAATCTGTACACCACCTTGAGTCGCCTTTAGGCCAAGAAAGGTGCGATAAAAATGCTGTGAATAAATAAATAAATAAAGGGACAGCTTCTCCAGCCATGGCCACGTTCCCACCTAGGCATTTTAAAAGGTCAAAGGTGGTGCCATGATGGAGAAAGCAGAGGGGGTCAGTGCATTTTTTTAGGTTCTCACTAGATGGATTAAATTCTCACCTTTTACTACTCTACTCAGATAAAGGGATGGCTCCTCTTTTCAATAAGAGTGACAAGTGGATAAACCACCCCAGGGTTTTTGGATCAAGTTTTTCACTAAAATTTCTTAACTTATGATATGAGAGTATATGCAATAATTTAGACAGCTTCTTCTGTCAGTCTCAGAATAAATTCTCTGCATGCACCAACCATAGCACAGCAGTAATGTGGGGAAGATCTTGGCTCCCACATTATGATCTCCATTCATTTGAAAGTCTTCACCCTGCCTTTCCAAACCTCGATGGCAGCAGCATGGAGAGTCTGCATGCGAGTGTGGCTGGCTATCCATGTGCTTAGATCTTCAAACTGCTACAGCTGGAGAAGTCTCCATAGGGGATGCTGTTTTTAGCAGCGTGCCTGTGGCTAAGTCATTTAGAATAAAGTGCCTACTAAAATTATTCTTCCATATAAAATCCAGTAACATTTTGTTTTGTTAGAATATGGAAGAGGTCACACTGACATTTCAGATGCCCTTGTATTTACTCACTTGTTCTATTTGAAAGCAAGATGACGGACGTAAATAGACAGGGCTTTTGTTCTGAAAATACAGCAGGCATCTTGGGGGCTGAGGAGCACACAGCGAATGCAAAACTAAGTGGCCTAGGGCAGCGGAAGAAGACAAAATTGCAGAGAAGTTGAGAAATTAGACCAAACAAGGATATTTAATGTACCGTACTCCCTCCAGAATAGCCTGAAATGCTGGAGAGGTTCATTGTGTGAGTTAAAGTCACTCTAGGGCAGTTCTAACTTGCATGACTAATATTTACTTAGCTGATCACCAAAGGTCTCACTGATCTTGGCAGCATTACAAGACTTGTATTTTCCACACAGATGAACTGTTCTTGAACAATTTCTCCAACGAATTAGGCACAAATGTGCTTTATTTCACTCTCAGACATGCATGGCCATTCGTTTTACAAACCTTAGCTCTTAAACAAATATATTTATCATGGCAAAGACCAGAAGAATATGCTTTAATATTTTAGTATATGGTAATTTCTTTAGGCAATACTCAAGAGCAATTTCTAAACTTTTATTGTGCCACATTGTCACAATGCTTTTAGAACTTAATGTAAATAAACAGTAGCTTTGCACAAAGTGTGTTTTTTCGTAGCATGGAACCAAAGTGTACATTTTATGAATTTATATAAAATATATAAATATATCAAATGAACACAGAAGAAACATACCTATGGAACAATAAGTGGATGTGTCTTTACTCAAGGGAATTTTCTGTTTTATCCTCTCAGTCTCAGGTTCATATAATGACAAAGTAGCTGGTTCTGCTAGCACAGTATTGGGCTACAAAAATTTGTCTTCATCATTGCAATAACAGGTTTTTTTCTGCCTTCATACAGGAGACAATATAACCTATCATGTCATGATTAGTACATGTGAAAATAAAATGGAGCAATGTTGAGCATGGCTTGATTCTAAAATTAAAAATACCATAAAAATGCAATAAGTGATTGCAGGTATTTTTGATGAACTGACTCAAAAGAGATAATCGTAGGCCAACTTCCTCGCCATGCCCAAAAAAGAACCAGAAGAAGAAGAAGAAAGAAACAGACTTGCATAAAATGTGGAGATGCTGATTTCAAGACATATATGCAGCTTTGGAAATGCCATATTTTAAATAGAAATATACTACTTCTAAACAAGATAATTTGTGCGCTATTCGGTCTTCAATCAGCCTTTCAAAGAGAAAACTTACATCTTGAAGGTAGGGCACATCGTCATCCTAAATGCAAGATAAGGCACAACATTTTTGGGTTGTGAAAGGCTTTCATGGTCAGAATCACTGGGTTGCTATGAGTTTTCCGGGCTGTATGGCCATATTCCAGAAGCATTCTCTTCTGACGTTTCGCCCACATCTATGACAGGCTAATTTCAACATTCTCACTTGCCTCAAGCAGACAAGAGTTCTTTCTCCCACCCTGGACATTCTACAGATTATAAACCTCATTTGTCTAGTTTCCAACAGATCTTACAACCTGAGGATGCCTGCCATAGATGTGGGTGAAACATCAGGAGAGAGTGCTTCTGGAACTTGGCCATACAGCCTGGAAAACTCACAGCAACCCACAACATGTTTATTTTGGAAGAACAAAGAGACTAATGGAGAGATCAGGATATTTTTCTGCCTGAAGATATTTTTATAGTCTGATGGGATAAAAATCAACTCAGTTGGCATGAAGTAATATTTTCAACTTCTACTTCAGACTTTTTAAATTTATCAATATTTGCATTAGCAAGAGATGGTCTGGAGAGGCCTATGGAAGTAATGGGTATGATCCTGTGAGATCTTGGATTAAATTCTAGGACAGTAATGCATAGATTTAAACATTTTGTATTTCAGCTCAAAGACCTAAAAATATGAATAGTGACAATGCTTAAAAGATTTTCTTTGAGGTGAACAGTATGAGTAACAAGAAAGCATTTTGTTTATAGAAAAGTGTTGTATAATTGATAAAAAAATATATACTAGGCTCTTAAAGTGTCATTCAGTGCCACTTCTAAACTGATGAATTAAATACCTATGGCCCAAAAGAGGCTTTGCTAAAGTGAAAGAGAAAAACAATGTTTATTTAAGAAATGTTCTTGTTATGGGATAACAGGTAAGAGACACTTCCCCTCCTCCTCCTCTTTACAGGTATTAGCCTATATCAGTTAAACCCTTCCAATCTCCCTGGTTCCTTTCATAAAAGAGGATGTTCTGCAGAGACAGGGAGGAGTTTTATAAACTACAAAATGGTTGGTTGCTCACCAGATTACTTTTTTCTTCCCTCATCTCCTCTGTTTGCCTTTGAAATGTACAATAAAGTGTTTGATTTATAGAACATCCACAAGAGAATGGGACAGTTAATCTAAGTGGTCAGCAAAGGCAGAGCGGGAATAAAGATGTTACACTCAAGCAAAGAACATGGAGATTTCCTTACCAAAAGCAAACTTTAATGGATATAACACTTGTAAAGACTGAATAAATAACTGCTCACAAAGAGCCCGTTGTAGAAATGTCTGCACTTAGGGCCCAACAGTAAAGACTCTTTTCATCCTGGTTGATGTCAACATAAGTTCATATTTTTCATGTATTTGTATGTCAGAACCAGAATTTGGAAAAGGTTATATATGACTATTACATATCAAGTTTTGCTAGAATAGCACCATAACTACATAGCACCATAACTGCAGTGCTATGTAGTAGACTCGCCAATGCCACTTATCACTAGAAGAAAATGGGGTCCATTCCTGTCAATCAAGAAGCAGCTGCTTGCTGTTCCTATCCATTCCAACAAGGAATTTCTGATGCAACAGGTAGAAAAATGACCCATTGCAAACCCCTCTCGCACTGAAGATCACTCACAAGGGCAATCTATTATTGGCAAGGGGAAGGAAAAGCAGAACATCCCTGAATGAAAGCATTCCTTGGGTGGTGGGCAGTATGGTGCTTGGGGAGGACGTTCACAGGGTTTGGGCTACATGTTCATGGCACACGCTGTAACCTGAATTGTCCTTGGAGGGAGGGCTTTCGGTGGCTTCTCAGCACTGTGCGTTAAGCTGTTTGTGGAAGCGGGAGGCTGTCTGTGTAAGTGGACACCTTCGCCACATGCACACATGCACATTTTCACTTTTATTATGTATATAGATCATGTCTTCCAGAACCCCAGACTAACCAGCCATTCTGACTGGGAGATGCTAGGAATTTTATGAAAAGGTAGCCTTATTGTAAATGGTACATCACATTCCAGATTACTTCATAGCAACCTTGTTGTTATTCAGCACTATTCTCGAAGATTTTCTTAAGAGAATGTGTGCCCGTTTGAGGGCCCCAAATTTGTTATTTCAGTATGTAAGTAAACTAGAAAATGTCAAGCCCTTTAATATTGAATCCTTGGAGACCCATCCTGATTCTTACCAATCAGGCCTAGACTTGATAATAGATAATGCTGAGAGAATTCACTTTTGCTAAAAGACATAATCCATGAAGACCTCCCCCTCCCCCATATTAATAAATCTACAAAAAGGGAATGATCAGCCAGTGCATGGCCAATATAATAAGATGCATTGCAAACATGAACACATTCATTTGGGTGCCTTTGGCAAAGAGCTTGTTCATTACTGTCACTAATGTACGTTGGAAGACATCTGATATGAAGTTCATAATTGAAATGTTATGAACACTTCAACATATGGATCCTTCACATCCACTTAATTGCCAGTTTAGTAATAATTTTATGTAATGAGGAATTATTAATAATACGTGAAACATTAAATTGACGTAATCACCAAAAAACCATAATATGACACTTTGCAGTACAAAGGATGTAATAATTTCAGGTATTTTCTGCCATCCCCTAAATGTGTATTACTCTGTAAGGCTTGTATTCTTAAATAAAATAGTGTTAATAATTCTATTATTCTATTTAAAAGACAAAGAAAGAGATTATTCAGTGTCAGTATTTTCTTTGTAGGTTGTAATGCCTCAGGAAGTGGAACACATTATTATCTTGCAGGGTGAGGGGATGAGATGGAGTGAGGAAAGGAGAATCAAGGAAGGTGTGACATCAGAGGAAATGAACAAGTGAGTAAACGATAGGACAGGGTCCAAGAATGACAGAGAATGAATGCATGCAAAGGCTATGGTTAACGTGCATTGACACCAATGGCTATAGTTTTTATTATAGGAACCCCATCAGAAAAAGGAAAGCTCTCTAGTGTTGCCATAAGTTGAAAGCAACTTGAAGGTACATGGAAATTACATTTATCCTTACAACTATCCAAAACAATGTACTAATAGAAATTAGTACCTTGTTTTGTAAAACACAATTGTTTTGTAAAACACAATTAAACCACAATTCCATTACAAACACAAGTTTAAAACATAGTCACAGCATCCTCCATTAAAAGCTCCATCGGTTCGAAGAAGTTTATTATTTTATTTATTATTTATTTATTTGCTTTATTTCTATACCGCATTTTTCAGCCCAAACAGGCGACTCAATGCGGTTTACATGGTACAAATTATCAAACAATGTCAGTGCAATTAAAACATAACAATGCAACAAACAGGATCAACAGCATCAATCCACAACAATTAACAATCGAAACAAGACAAGTCAACAAAACAAAACATAACGCCTCAGTTGAAATCAGATCCGTTCTCATAATCCTTGTGCCATTCCTATGTTCCATTTACCGTCTTCCTTTGATTGGTTGCACTGCTTAACCAAACGCTTGTTCATAAAGCCAGGTCTTAACCTTTCTCCGAAACGCCAGCAACGAAGATGCCTGTCTGATGTCTGCCGGTAAGGCATTCCATAGCCGAGGGGCCACCACTGAGAAGGCCCTGTCTCTCGTCCCCACCAAGCGCGCCTGTGACGCAGGCGGGACCGAGAGCAGGGCCTCCCTAGACGATCTTAATGTTCTAGTCGGTTCATAGGTGGAGATGCATTCGGAGAGGTAAGTGGGGCCAGAACCGTTTAGGGTTTTATAGGCTAAAGCCAGCACCTTGAATTGTGCCCGGTAGCGGATTGGCAGCCAGTGGAGCTGGCTCAACAGAGGAGTGGTATGCTCCCTGAGTGCCGCTCCTGTTAGCAACCTGGCTGCCGAGCGTTGGACCATCTGAAGCTTCCAGGCAGTCTTCAAGGGCAACCCCACGTAGAGCGCGTTGCAGTAATCAATCCGGGATGTAACCAGAGCGTGGACTGCCGTGGCCAAGTCAGACTTCCCAAGTTAGAACCATTTGCTAATTCCAGCATCTCCAAATGGCTGAAAACATCTTAAAAATAGTACAAAGACACACTAACAGAACAAGCCTATATTCAATCAATGCTGGCTGTGTGGATGCAGTGCTGGGTAGAAATGCAGCCATGTAGACAAATGGTGAGATACGCTGTAAAAGGTAACAGTGATGGGATAATGTATTGTCGAAGGCTTTCATGGCTGGAATCACTGAGTTTATTTATTTATTTATTTCGGGTATTTGTACCCTGCCCTTCTCAACCTCCCCCCCCCCCCCCCGGGTGGGGGGGACTCCGGGTGGCTTCCAGCCGGCACATATTCAATGCCTACAAGCAACACAACAAAATACACCTCAAAACAATAATTATAAATAGTTAAAAACATTATGTTAATACAATAAAGTCTACTAAAAAAGAAAGTTGTTGTAGGTTTTTTGGCCTATATGTCCATGTTCTAGAGGCATTCTCTCCTGATGTTTCGCCTGCATCCCCACAACCTCTGAGGATGCTTGCCATAGTTACAGGCAAAACGTCAGGAGAGAATGCCTCTAGAACATGGCCATATAGCCCAAAAAACCTACAGCAACTCAGTGATGGGATAGATCAGACATGTGAGTTGCTGTGAGTTTTCTGGGCTGTATGGCCATGTTCCAGAAGCATTCTCTCCTGACGTGTGTTGCAAAGAAGGAATGTATCATGGAAGAGATGCATACATTCTGTATCTAGGAAGCAGAAATGGTCAACATTTATGTAAATCTCTAGGGAAGGCTGGTGGACAAGCATCACAATTCTGGAAGAAGCAAAGTCCACCAATATCGAAGCCATGATTCTGGAGGTCAGCTGTTACCAACACGGTTGCAGATTTTGAGGAGGAACAAAAGGAGGGTGAAAGGGAGAAATGTGCCAAGAGGACGGCACATTAAGCAAATCCTTATCACAACTACCCTCTATCTGGAAATGTATGTCCTTATTGTGAAAGACAATGCAGATCCAAAATAGTCATTTGTGGACCCACTGCCAAGACTCTACACTTGGAGGACATATTCAGTCATGAGTGATAGATGATGATGATCTACATTTTGCTCCCAGATCATTCTGAAAATAAAGTTTTGTTCCCCATTGACACGGTGAACTCAAATTACTAGATTGGTTCCTGTGACTTAAATGCTGTAATTCCTTGAACCCAGAAAGACTAACTTTTTTGGAGTACTTTTGAAAATATTTAAGAGATTTTAGCTATTGATAAGGAATCTGCTGAAAAATATTGGCTTTTTAGTAATCTGTCTTTTAACAAATTAAATAATAACTTATTTTTAAAGAAAAAAATAAAGAAAATGGTATCTATAATACTTACAAACATTCAGCCATTGCATCAACATTGTCAAAAGAAGTAACCAGAGGCTTAAATTGAACATATCCCTTTCCAAATCAAAAGTGTTTCTGATGTTTGAACAGATATACATTTTCCAGAAAGAATAATTTTTAATATAGTATGTCATTCCATCGGTCCCCACGGTGCTTGCTTTCAACCTTCAGCTTCATAAATTCAATAAAAAATGCCAAACTGCTTCAGATATCTTTCTTATAACAAGGCTAGGTTCCACACTTTATGAAATGGCCTCTCATTGATAGCTCAAACCTGGATCAAATTAATGCTTCAATTCACACTTAAGCTCTGTGACAGCTGTTGGTTCCCATGCTAGTGGGCCAGTCAATCTATGCCACATTTTAGTCTAGTTTTGAAAGTGTTACCCATGGTGCTGAAATCTATTGCCATAGTAGGCTCAACACTTTAGATCTGGGGTCCTCCAACTTTTTAAGCAACGACGACAACTATAGTTTTTAAAAAAACATGAACAGATTCCTATGCACACTGCACATATTGAAGTGCAAAAAAACACGGAAGAACAATACAGTATTTAAAATGAAAGTCAACTACCAGTATTTTATTGGGAAGTGTGGGCTGATGAGAGAGTCAAGTTAATTAGGATTGTTGTTGTTGTTGTGTGCCTTCAAGTCATTTCAGATCTAGAGTGACCTACATTCAGGGTGGAGGCCAGGTAAATGACCTTGGAAGGCATCATCCAGCTGTGGGCCTTAGTTTGAGGGCTCCTGACTTAAATAGTTTCCCTGCATCAATCCAATAACTTTGATGGATTCATCTTTCCAGTGACATGAGAGCTACTAAGCACTACAGCTTAAGTCAATAACTTCACTCAAAATTAAGTGCCCCCCCCTTTCTTGAAAAATACCCAACAACTGACAACTTGATTATAACTAATTAGTGGAGCCGCAGTGGTGCAATGGGTTAAACCCTTTTGCTGCTGAACTGGTGACCGCACGGTTGCCAGTTTGAATCCGCAAGACAGGGTGAGCTTCCGTTTGTCAGCTCCAGCTCCTGCCAACCTATTTTATTATTTATTTATTTATTTCACGCACTTCTACCCCGCCCTTCTCAACCCCCAAGGGGGGACTCAGGGTGGCTTACGAAAGGCACAATTCGATGCCAACATAAACATAAACAATGGATAAAACAAGTATATAGCAGTTCAAAAACATGCAAATGTGAGTAAATAAATAACTACCACTTTGGTGGAAAAAGGCAAAGAGATGCTCCAAGCAACCTTGCTGGCCACACACTGAGGAGGTGACAACACAGACTCCTGCACCACCGCAAGAAGCCAGAAATGAAAGGAGAAGCCTCTGCCTTTGTTTGTGTGTCTCATTGCATATTATTGTAAAGGCATTGAATGTTTGCCTATGTATGTAAATGCTATAATCTGCTCTAAGTGCCCTAAGGGAGAAGGGCGGAATATAAAGTATATTATTAAAGTGCATTTAGTTCCCATAGCTGATGGTATTCTATCCTTTGGATTTCAAGCACAGATCCTAAACTGGTCCCAGACCAACTGCATGGACCAACCTACGGAGGAATTCAAGGCTCAAAAATGCTACAAAGTAAAACTGCTTCAATTGTCTGATACACTTTACCATATGTCAATACCTGGCTCTGAAGATGTTTGTACTACAAATCCTATATTTTTAATTAGAATTGGCTATGCTGTCTGGGGCATCTGAGATTGGAATTCCAAAACATTGTGAAGGTCGCCATTGCTGCCATATGTCTGAGATGTGTTGCTCTAATGCTCAAACACCCAAAAGGGTTAGGAATTTGTTTTCTTTCTATCTTTTAAGAAAAGGTGATATATGAGCATTTCAATATAAGATCACTGCAGCAAGATTGTTATATAACAGGCATGGGCAAGCTTGGACCCTTCAGGTGTTTTGGACGTCAACTTAACTTTGGACCTCAGCTTAAGTGGCTAAGGGTGGAAAGGAAGGAACCTGAGGCTGTAAGAAATTGTGGGAGTTGAAGTCCAAAACACCCATGTTTGGCCATTCCTGTTATTACAAGCATAAATGAAGGAAGGTAAAACTACCCATGAAAGAAAAATGGTTGTTGAAACTGAGGTACTTAGTTAAGATGGATCAATTAATTTGATTAGGGAGAAAACAATTGTTTCTTTATTAAAGCACTGGAAACCTTTGAGAGACTTTTTACATTAAAAAGGAGAATGAATTGCTAACAATTGCATCTGACAATTAGTAGGATTCGAAAATTTTGAGAAATGCAAGATGTAGAGGTATCAAGGGAAAAGCTGAATCAAGTATATGAGTTTATAGCTGCTGATAAAAAGTTGGAAATCCCATTTTCTATTATTTGTGTTGTTGGCTGTAGGTAAGAATTTTAAAATGCTTTATGTAGTGTTTCCTATTTAATTTACTATAATGTTTGATAAAATTAAAACTAATGAGGTGATCTGGCCCTGACAGCACCCAGTTCTATGAACCTCTTTGTTATACTCCAGGTCTGGGAACACCTATGACCACACACCACACAAGAGTCCATAATATAAGCAAGCGGTTTGTTGTAGAAACACATAAAAAGTATAGGAAAAATCAGGAATAAAGAAAGTAGATGTATAATCCAAAAAAGTTTAGCAATAGATGATAATCCAAACAATAATCCAAATGTTTCATGCAGATCCCAAGGTAACACAGTCCAGGAATAGCCAAAAAGTCAGAAGTACAGCATAAGTCCAAAAACAAAAGACCTTTGTTGATCTCCATAACTCCAGGTGTTTTCTTCTGAGAGCCTTCTGTCTCACTTATCTCTTTGGCCAGCTCCTTATCTAATGCTGCAGTTTCTGGCTCCTCTGACTGACCTTGAAGGCCTGCGCTTTCTGAGTCAGATTTCTCACAGAGAGAACCATCATTCCCCTGACTTGAATCTTCATCATTCTGAAATCCCACAAGCAATCCCACAATCCTCTCTACATCATCAGTGAACCCATCAGCCTCAGAAGTCTCAGGCTGATCTCCAACACTCTTTTCCAGTTTAGATGTTATTTCTGAATGAATGTGTAGGCCCAGGGATTGGCAACCTATCGCAAAGTAGGAATCTTTATATCTTGTCTTAATACTTGTTTATCTTTTGCAGTAACTTTATAAATGTCTATTGTTTAGACAGCCATAGAACTCTGATCTCTGACTTTACCCATTTACAAGTTTGAAAAGCATTTGGTAACAAAAAGGAAACTGAGAATTAATGAGGATGAAAGATCTGATGCCAGTTCATTGCGATCTCAAATAAAATTGCAATAAAATAAAATAAAAACAATCTATTGAAATGCCGTCTTTGAGAAGGACGTTTGCACCATAACTTATTTTTGCATGAAACATGGTAAGGAGAATGAATAATTTTGGGCAAAATGTTTATTTTATATGTGATGGCTAGCCAAGGGAGAGATTCATTTATCTTCATTTTTGTATTTTAAAATCCACATAATTTAGTTCACACTGGAGCAGTAAGCTGAATGTTAATCATTTCCCTTTGTGTACTGCATTAAATTATAGACGAAATGTCCCTGAGCCATTATTTTCTTGTTTTTAATTCTAAATCAAACTGCAACTGTTTTACAGCCACTTTTCTATATGGGAATAAGTCCGTCTGTAAAAAATCTCCCTTTTTTGTAGACAGGGAATATTCTCCACATCTCAAAGAGGGAAGGCACGGTATGAGACTTCCAACTTTCGAAGTCAGAATGGAGCAGAGACTGAAGCACAGGTTGAATGTCCCTTATTCAGAATTCCAAAATCCAAAATAATCCAAAATTCAAAATTGCCCATCTGGGTGGCTGCAAAAGTGACACCTCTGCTTTCTGATGGTTCGGTAAACATAAGTTTTATTCCATGCACAAAATCATTTAAAACATTGAAAAAAAACAAAACAAAGAAAAAGAAAACCAAGAAGGCAAAATGGTTGTCTGCTGAGACACTGGAAGTAGCCCAAGAAAGGAGGAAAGCAAAAGGAAACAGTGATAGGGGGAGATATGCCCAGTTAAATGTGCAATTCCAGAGGTTAGCCAGAAGAGATAAGGAACTATTTTTAAACAAGCAATGCATGGAAGTGGAAGAAGACAACAGAATGGGAAAGATAAGAGACCTCTTCCAGAAAATTAGAAACATTGGAGGTAAATTTCAGGCAAAAATTGGCATGATAAGAAACAAAGATGGCAGGGACCTAACAAAAGCTGAAGAGATCAAGAGAGGTGACGAGACAATACAGAAGATCTGTATAGGAAGGATAATAATATCGATAATAGTGTTGACGGTGTGGTGAGTGAATTAGATAGTTCCTGTTGAATGTGGAATCAAACCCAAGCTTTCACAGTTCACATAAAAGTATAGTTGGGTTGTCAGACTGAACTATTAAAACCAGCATACAATTAATGTTGTGTCCACCTTATCAGGGCTGAGTTACAATTCATTAGCCATGTATTGATAGCAAATCATTCCAAATCTCCATATAATCTCAGCCAGTAATTTTAGGTAGATGTTGAAGAGCATGGGAGAGAGAACAGAACACCATGAAACCACAAAATACAAGTGTTAATGAATCACTCAGCATTCCTGTTGGACCAGTCAATAATATGGGAACTGTTCTCCATCTCAGACACCTATCCAGAAGTGGTGTCTGATGACAGCAGTAGTATCAAAGGTGTGGAAAAGTCCAGAGAACAATAGAATAACATATATTGTTATGTATTCACCATTTCCCTTATAATAAATGCATGCTACATGATGACCATGATAGCTTTTATAGCTTAACCAGGCCTGAAATCCAAGGTGAGCTGGATCTAGACCAGGCATGAGCCAACTTCGGTCCTCTAGACCAGGCATGGACAAACATTCCTTCTGGCTGTTAGGAATTGTAAGAATTGAATTCCAAAACACCTGGAGGACAGAAGTTTGCCCATGCCTGATCTAGACAAACCTACATATATTCTTTCTATCATTACATGGACTCAATAGCAGGTGAAAGATAATGGAGACCATATAATATAATACATAGTAATATGTAAACAATTTAAACACAAATGAAATCTGAAAAAAAAATCACCCCAGAACCATTTTGCATTGGCAGCTTGACCCCAAAATAGTCTGAAAAGATGAAAGTTACATTATAAATCTTTAAATGCTTTAAAGGCACAAAAACTGGCTTTAGTTCTGTACTTTGAAAGCTACTGTGGATCTGACTGGTGTTGGACTAAGAGAAGAGAGGGAAAAAACTAAAATGTTATGGAGAACCTTTAGTGATACTCCTGGCTATCAAAATTCACTCAAGGAAAAAATAGGTCCCAGATGTGGAATGAAGCTCCCTTTTTTCCCTTTTCACCTGATAGCCTAACAGTGGAAGCACCGAAACAACTATAATGACAGGACACATACTTTGCAATGAAGTTGTTATTCCTTTTTCATTCATGGGTGTCTGCGTTTAATGAAGCCAACAATCATGACAAAATTGACAAATGAGTGTTGTGGACAGGGCAGGGGGGTAGTCAGGTGGCAGAGGGAGTGCAGGTAAGATGAGGCGTGGATGACTGGAGAAAGGCCTTGCTGGAAGGTAGGACTGAAAATGGGATTTAATGGAGGAGAGAGAAGTTGCAGGACAGCTAGTTGTGGAAATAGGCACATGGAAGCAGGAAAAACAGTACTGGTGCTAATCCCCGGTCATGGATGAAGACATCCACATCACCGTTAATGCCTAGGCACTTAGGCAGTATTCCAGGCATTGACAGATTATCATAGTCTGTCAATATACCTCATATTGTAGTCTGGACAGCACAATGATAGACTCAGCTGAGTATTAGGCTACTGAAGACATTTTTTTTTTGTTCTTGAATTCAATGTCTATCCTGACATATTTTACATATATTTAGCAGCCCGTGTGATAGAATGAGTATTGGTTTCACTATTTCTAATTATTGCTTTGCTTAGATGTGAGCAAAGGGCTGATGCAACAGAGCCAATGAAACATTACTGCATTTGCATTACCGCCCCCCCCCCCCACACACACACCCATGTTTGCTTTCTAACACTTGAAATACAACAATGCTATTTACACCACCATTTGTTCAGCTTCCTGCTCAATGATTTATGTTTTTATTCCTTTCTTTATTTGCGATATTTGTATACTACCTTTCTCAACCCCGAAGGGACTGTTTTTGCTGTAATTGCACAATTACATGATTGTGCAGTTTCACAATTATGCAGTGATGTCATTATGGAGCCACTCCTGCTTTGGAAGATGAATGGACATTGTGCTATGTCTCCCATTATTTTCTATGTTTTTACTACAAAGTACCAAGTTTTTCTTTTATAAATACTTTTAAAAACTTTTGCATATTTACTCTTCATTTACTCTAATTTTTTCCTGACCATCATGTCTTATCCAAGCATTCATAATATTCATTGTATTACTTTTCCCCTTTATTATTTTTCAGTTGACTAATGTAAAAACACCATGCTGAGAAGAGAGAAAGAAAGCACAGTGGTCCTCTTAGGAATTATTGTCAATCCCATTATCCCTCAGCCCAACCACTGGAAGTAGTCTGGAGTTTCCCTGCTGGAAGTCCTTGGGGAATCTCCAAAGGAGGAGCAATGAAATCACACCCTCACTCCACCCAGTATAGTCCCAACATTGCAGACAAAGTGGAATAAGACAATCACAGCCAATGTTGCTACTAAACAATAGCAGGATAGGGGGGGGGGGGCTATTAATGGATTATTTCAAGTGGAAAAGAAAACTTGAAATAGTCCCAACACCAATGCAGGGCAGTTCAGAGCAAGGAGAGCCAGAGTATCATGCAATAAGCTCCTGGCAAAGATAGAACTCTTGGCAAAGAAAGGACCAACACTGTGCAATTGTGGTATAATGGTTTCACGCAATGGGCTCCTAATTCTATTTTAACTCTATGACAAAGTTTAAACTTCAATTTTCTGTCTAATTTTTGTTTGTGTAACTTAATATGTATTGTATGTAAATACGTTTTAATATGTGTTTTGAAATGATTATGTGTTTTGATTGTATTTTAAAAATGTTGTAACCCATCTCAAGTCGTGAGGAGAGGCAGGTAAGAAATTGAATCATTGTGGCTGTTGCTGTTGTTGTTATTAACTCTAGTGAGATGCCCACTTTTACCTATATCTGCATTTAACTTTTGTTCCAGAGCTGGAGAAAAGACAGAAACAAACAAACAAACAAACTGGTGGTGGTGCTTATAGTGATGATATCAATACTATTTTTATGTTTGAGATGTGTTTTTTAAAAAAATTCAATTGAATTTTATTTGGGAGAGTTGTAGGTATGGTGGGCTATCTGGGAAATTGTGGAACAGTCCAATCTATCCCACAATTTCCAATTCCTCTACCACAATAATAATGATCCCACATTGACTTTGGTGTGTTTCCTTCATTTTCTCATTAATCTGAGTGATTTGCTCTCAGATTTGGGTCACAAGTCATGATGGTAATTTTATTTACCAGCAAAATTCAGGAAAGTACAAGAGGACATGGGGGGGGGGGGGGCTATGGTTTTTTATTTATTTATTTATTGTGTCATCCGCAACCAGAACATTGTATTACATTTCTAACAGAACAAAACAAACAGATTAAAAAAAACAAAACACAAATTTTGCAAACTTGGTAGCTGAGTACAAATTTTGCAAACTTGGGGCTATGGTAAAGTGCTTATGGGCACATCCATGATGTGGCCCACACTTCGGCCACCTCTTGTGTAGATTATGGGCACAGAAATCTTAGCCTTCCAAACCTTTGTATGTCTAATGGTTAAGAACTGTAGTTGTTATAGCACATAATGTTTATAGGGCCAAAGCTTCCTTACCCCAGTTTATGTTTATTCCGTGCACTACCCAAAGCAAAGCATAGATGGAAAATAGCTTTGAAAACTATGACTGACACGGGATCATGACTGCTGTTTCACTTTTGGTAAATTTAAAATAAATGAGTGTCTCATAAAACATTTTCTCATTTAAGTCTGCTTTCAGGCTGATTTGATGCAGGCTCACACACCAGTTGGGCCAATACTGTTCAATGGGATCCAGTCGCTGTTAAATGTTCACAAGATGACAATTTTTAAGGTCAGAAGAGACCTGGATAATAATACCAGATTAAGGCAGGGATGACAACATTTTACCAGGAAGTTTTTGTACTGAGACCTTGTGAAATTACACAAATGCTTTGTGCCACGGGTTTCTGAAAGGGCCATTTCCATTCTTCACCGTACAATCTCATGCCTGTTGACTCAGAAACAAGGACCATTAATTTCAATGGGACTTGCTTCTAATCTGCTCAGAAGAGTGCTTTAGAAGCAGCCTCAGTAGACAACCTTTGCTCATCCTCATCTTCCATTCTTTATCAAATTAGGAATTCATACAAAGGGAAAGAAGCAAGAAAGCTAGTCCATCCCAAGATGCACATTTGGATCTATCTGATGCTCCATGACCATTACAGATTGAGTAGAGGAGATCATGGGGTGTGAAGAATGTGTTGGAGAGACAGATAAACCTAACTGGAATGAAAGCTAATGAGGAGTTAACAGATGGGTGGGTCATAAGAGCCTCTGGATTGAATTCAGTTGAAAGAAATTGAAAACTAGACAGAGATCAACTGAATGTATGGCGAGAAAGGCTTTACCAGGCTTTTGCAACACTATGTTTTGGATTGGTTAAAGAAGTGTATTAACACTTTGTACTTAAACACTGACCACGGAACTGACCACGGAACAACAGACTGGTTCAAGATTGGGAAAGGTGTACGGCAAGGCTGCATACTCTCACCCAACCTTTTTAACTTGTATGCAGAACACATCATGCGATGTGCGGGGCTTGATGAATGCAAAGCTGGGGTTAAGATTGCTGGAAGAAACATTAACAACCTCAGATATGCAGATGACACCACTCTGATGGCCAAAAGCGAGGAGGAGCTGAGGAGCCTTCTAATCAAGGTGAAAGAAGAAAGCGCAAAAGCCGGGTTGCAGCTAAACATCAAAAAAACCAAGATTATGGCAACAAGAATGACTGACAACTGGGAAATAGAGGGAGAAAATGTGGAGGCCGTGACAGACTTTGTATTTCTAGGTGCAAAGATCACTGCAGATGCAGACTGTGGCCAGGAAATCAGAAGACGCTTACTTCTTGGAAGGAGAGCAGTGTCCAGTCTCGATAAAATAGTAAAGAGTAGAGACATCAGACTGGCAACAAAGATCCGCCTAGTCAAAGCCATGGTATTCCCCGTAGTAACCTACGGATGTGAGAGCTGGACCTTAGGGAAGGCTGAGCGAAGGAAGATCGATGCTTTTGAGCTGTGGTGCTGGAGGAAAGTTCTGAGAGTGCCTTGGACTGCGAGAAGATCCAACCAGTCCATCCTCCAGGAAATAAAGCCCGACTGCTCACTGGAGGGAAGGATACTAGAGACTAAGTTGAAGTACTTTGGCCACATCATGAGGAGACAGGAAAGCCTAGAGAAGACAATTATGCTGGGGAAAGTGGAAGGCAAAAGGAAGAGGGGCCGACCAAGGGCAAGATGGATGGATGGCATCCTTGAAGTGACTGGACTGACCTTGAAGGAGTTGGGGGTGGTGACGGCCGAC
>NC_090022.1:272672675-272772675 GCF_037176765.1 Anolis sagrei
ATAATGTGGGATTTTCTGCCTTGATATTCAGGGATATAGGGCTGTGTGAAAGGGACCTAAGAGAAAGCGTGACAGAGTTTCTTCTTTTGCTTTAGGACAACTGTGGGCGGAAGCGGGTGCTCGAAGGCGTCAGGCGTCGTGCGTGCTCGCCTCTTCAGGTGGACCAATCGGGAAGGCGCTCGTGCGTGCCCGCCTCTGCGGGTGGACCAATCGGGAAGGCGCTCGCCTGGGGACCCGGATGTAAGCTCAGCCGGCGCGAGGTCTTTTGTGGAGAGCAGAGCCGAGCACAGCGGGACGGCTGTCATGGGCGGCAAGAACAAAAAGCACAAGGCCGCCAGCGGCGCCGCGGGAGCCTCCGCCGTCCACCCCGCTGCCGTGGCCGCCGCCAGGGCCAAAGTGGTCGCCGCTGCCGCCGCCACCGGGGCGGAGTCCGGAGCCGCCGGAGAGGCTGCCGGCAAGAGAGGGGCAGCTGCGGCGGCGCCTCGGCCGAGCCCGGCCTTAAAGGACCCGCGCCTCAAGCAAGGCAGGTCTACCAAGGGAGGGCGACTCATTCCACACCAGGAAGGAGCAGGTTGGGGCCCTCCGAAGCGGCTGAGGGGGCAAAGGAAAGGGCCTGAGGCTGTTAGGAATGGTGGGAGTTGGAGTCCAAAACACCTGGAAGGCCCAAACTGTCTCCTGCTTGCTCTAATCTCCTTTAACATTTCTGTCTTCAATTCTCTAGGTCCCAAAACATACACCTTGGGTTCTCCATCTGATTGCAGTGGTTCTGCAAACACTGATAAATCTATTCTGAAGGTAAGGCTGCCTATTATGTGGTTTTGTATTTTATGTGGGTAGCATTTAAACACATAGAGGGAGAAAACGTGGATGCAGTGACAGGCTTTGTATTACTGCAGACGTGGACTGTTGGCATCGACAACCTTCTTCAAGCCTTCTCTAGTAATGTTTATCTATGATCCGGTGAGTTACTGTTTCCTGTATGTATGCTCTGGTATGCAGTTACCTTTACTCCCTGAGAAGTTTCCTAGGCACGAAGATTACTGCAGACGTGGAGTGAATCTATATAATCTATATAACTAAAATTTATATAGAATCTAATCTATATAAATCTATATAAATAAAAATGCAATGTTCGTTTGTGGGATTAACATAACTCAAAAACCACTGGACGAATTGACACCAGATTTGGACACAATACACATATCAGACCAACGAGTGACTGTCACTCATAAAAACACTGAATAACACAGCAGAAGAGACTTAAAAAGTAAAAAATAAAAATACATTACAACACATGTGCAAAACCATATATATATATATATATATATATATATATGGAAACACACATATATACACACATAAACACACACAAAACACATGTACACAGACTGGGCCACGGCAGGGGGTGGCTAGTGTATTATAAATATATAATTATAATAGCATATTGTTATTAGTCTTATAGTGCATTACATTATAATATTAATATTATATGTATATATAATATATTATATAACATATTATATATATGTATGTTCTGCTATGCAGATTCTTTTACTTTATGGTTCCTGAGAAGTTATAAAGGGGACTGCAGACGACATGATCACTATAGCACAGGCATGGGCAAACTTTGGCCATCCAAGTGTTTTGAATTTCATAAATAGGAATTGTGGGAGTTGAAATCCAAAACATCTAGAGGGCCGAAGTTTGCCCATGTCTGATTATAGCAGGCTACTGGAGACTATAATGCTACTACTATTAAAATATGATATTATAATTATATATTTATATTACATGTAACATTACTAATAATATTATAATATAATGGTATAGTACAATATAGTAATATTTAATTTATTTTATATATTTTATTTTATTTATATTGTACTATTCTAATAATATAATATATTTTATGTATATATATCTTGTGAGCCGCTCAGAGTCCCTTTCGGGGTGAGAAGGGCAGCATATAAATGCTGTAAATAAATAATAGACAGTTTCAGACAACAAAAAAGTTTAAGGTGTACTTTTTCTTTACTTTCGTTCTCAAATCTATTGCGGTTTAGTAATGAAGAAATGTTAAATACATGGTCCATGAACCCATATATCTTTTTGGATTTGGTTTTCTTGTGTACAGTATTTAATGAATTTTAGCTAAAAATGCAAATAATTAATCATTATGTTCACAGGTAGTGATTAACCATAATTTGGAAAAACGAATCATTGGCATCATCAACGAGCATAAAAAACAAAGTGGAGAAAAGGGGATGATTTCTAGAAGACTTACTGCTAAAAAATTACAGGTAAAGTATAACAGGTAAAATATAAGAGTTCCCACCCATTGCAATAAAATGAAAATGCAAATATTCACCATCATTTGTTAAATAGTAGTGGGTTTTATTATTTACCAACTTGGGTACCCGGCGTTATCCGGGTAATTTGAAAAAGTCAATTTTTAAATTATACAAATGCGTAAGTTTGTGAGTGAACTACGACTTGCATCATGCCAGGTTAACTCTGAAAAACTCTATCAGTATTTAAAGTCAGTCCCCTCAAACCCCTCCAGTAGGCTGAGTTAGTCGGGGTGGGGGTGGGGGGGGGGGTTCTGTGTGCCAAGTTTGGATCAAGTCTATCATCGGTGGAGGTCACAGTTTCTCTGGTTGTGGGTGAACTGCAACTCCCATAAAGGAAGATCTGTTCCCCAAAAACCCATCAAGAAATCAAACTTTGGGATATCGGGTATGTGCGCCAAGTTTGGTCCAAATGGATTTTGGGTTCACAGTGCTCTCTTGATAAAGGTGAAGTACAAATCCCCCAAATCAAGGTGAATTTCCCCCAAAGACCGCCAGTATTTTTGCTGGTCATGGGGCCTCTGTGTGCCAAGTTTGGTCCAATTCCACCTTGGATGGAGTTCAGAGTGTTCGTTAATTGCAGGTTAACTATAAATCCTAGTACCTACAACTCCAAAATGTCCAGGTACCTACAACTCTAGATGTCTCTCCAAACCTCTCTAGTATGTTCAGTTGCTGACCAATTCTTCTGTTTGCTGTGTGCCATTGAAAAGAATATTTATTTATTTCGTACCATAAGCATTGCATAAATTAGTATAAAACTGATAAAAATAGAAGTAGCGCTGGCGGCTAAATATCTTTTGACCAAAAATGGGCCACACTTTGAATTGTGCTCTGTAGCAGGCTAGCAGTCTGTGAATCTGATGTAACAGGGGGGTGATATATATTACTAAATATCTTAGCAAATTATCAGAACCTAAGAATCTGGAATATTCTTTTATTTTTATTTTTCCTGCTTTTTAGTTTTGTATTTATAGTAAGTATATACATATTTTTCTTTCTAGGATGTATACATGGCTTTGCAAGGATTTTCTTTTAAGACTGAAGACATCGAAGAAGCCATGAAAAATACTATTTTGTATGGTGGTGATCTACATTCTGCGCTTGATTGGTTGTGCTTAAACCTGTCTGATGGTAAATATGAAGGGAAAGGGTTAGGGAACAGAATTCCTGTTGTAGAAGGAGAAGTCAGCTTATGCAACATTGGATTTTCTCTGTATTTAACAGAAATGGCCTTTTTACTTAATATTCACATACTGATCCTTCATATTGGTATTAATTAAAAGTAGCAATTCCATCTTAGTCTCTTTCAACATGAAATGCATTATGATAAAAGGAATTTTCTTCATAATTTCCTTTGTTAGAGAAGTCTGAAGTCATGTTAGTAGCAACCTGCAATGGAGCTCTGATTGAAGATGGCATTGTAACAATCTCACTTTAATTAAAAATAAGATATAGTGGGTATTTTGTTTATAAAAAGGAAGAGCAACAGATAGACCAGGGATTCAAACTAAGGGCCCTTCCCCACAGCCATTTATTCCCAGAATATCAAGGCAGAACAATGTGGGATTTTATTCAGTTGTGTGGAAGGGGCCAATGACCCCTTATAGGTTGATTATCTCTTATCTGAAATACTTGGCACCAGAAGAGTTTTGAATTTCAGATTTTCTGGATTTTGGAGTACTTACATATCTGTCATGTGATAACTTAGAGATGGGATCCAAGTCTAAACATTGATTTCATTTATGTCTCATATACATTTTCTACTCATACATATAATCATTTTGTGCATGAAACAATATTTGTGTTCATTGAACCATCAGAAAGCAAAAATGTCCCTATCTTAGCCACCCATATGTACAATTTTGGATTTTCAAGCACTTCAGATCTTGGATTTCCATATAAGAGATACCCAACCTATAATCATCTCATACACTGCTAAATAAATATATAGCTTCCTCCTGCATTTTCTGATAGATAATATTGTAAAGCTATATTCATTTTCTTGGTGTAAGATGAACAGGAAGTGCCAATCAAAGGTTGGAAATGAAATAGTGAGCTATATATTGGAAGTGATGGAAGCAAAATACAGTCGGAATGATGATAGGAGTAGAAATGATAAGAATGGATTTGTTTAAAATTTTGCATTGCATTGGAGCATGCCAGTCATTGCCAATGAACGAAGCAATGATTGTATACATCTGTTATGTCACATATTTGACTTTAAATTTTTAACTTGTGATTTTGTTGTGTAAAGATGCATTGCCTGAAGGTTTCAGTCAACAATTTGGTGAAGAACAACAGAAAACTAGAGCAAGATTTCATCCTCCTTTGCCACGGTGTGAAATTCCCCAGGTGCCAAACAATAAAAAGAAGGAAGATGAGAATGAAAAGAAGGTACTTGATGGACATGGGGAACCTAAAGCAAAGGGATTGTTGATTTTGTAGAACAA
This sequence comes from Anolis sagrei, assembly GCF_037176765.1. NCBI lineage: Eukaryota > Metazoa > Chordata > Lepidosauria > Squamata > Anolidae > Anolis > Anolis sagrei. The sequence goes on from NC_090022.1 coordinate 272,677,477, forward strand.
GTTATTATTTTAAAGGGCTTATGTTTGTTTGCCTGACCATTTTTCAGACGAAGGCAAAGACAAATCCCCTCAGAATAAATTTTGCCAAGGAAGCCCAAATGATAGATTCGCCTTACCATTGCTATAATTAAGAAATAACCTGAAGACACAAAGTAACAACAGCCCCCCCTTTTTTAGAAGATATTTGCAGTATCTTCTCAAGACATGCCCCTCATTTTGCACTTCAGTATGTAATTCAAACTAGATTCATTGTCTTAGTTTTTGAAACAAATCTAAAACATTTTCAAGTGCTTAATCTTTTTTAATTATCCCAAGGTAAATGCAGCAAAACAGAAAGATATTAGCATGAAAGAATGGATTTTGCAATATGCAGAACAGCAGAGTGATGAGGAGAAAAGTGAGTCTGTGAAAAATTCAGAAGAAGAAAAATTTGACCCGGTAAGTCTATTAGTCTTTTTACATAAATCTGTATCCATTCTGATTTTTGGTAGACTTTAGCATTAACTGGTACCATCTAAAATAGTACCAGGTAGTGACTCTGTGAAGGTTTTTAAAAAACACTAGCCATCCCCTGCCACGCGTTGCTGTGGCCCAGTCTGTGTATATGTGCTTTGTGTATGTATATATGTGTGTATATATATGGTTTTGTGCATGTGTTGTAATGTATTTTTTATTTTTTGGCTTTTAAAGTCTCTTCCGCTGTGTTTTCCAGTGTTTTTATGGGTGATGGTCACTCGTTGGCCTGATAGGTGTCTTGTGTCCAAATCTGGTGTCAATTTGCCCAGTGGTTTTTGAGTTATGTTAATCCCACAAACGAACATTACATTTTTATTTATATAGATAAGGAGAAACCTGGGATTCTAAGGAAACTAAGCTCTGCACCTAATAACATATTCAGAAATGTTACCATGTGCATACTCCTTAGTATAGGTAGGATGGCAGACAAGAAAAGCTTTATAAAATGAATGGGCACTTGCCAGACCTTGAAAGACTGGATCTTCCCCCATAACACTTGCAAACACCCAGGGCCCTTCTGCACAGCCATATATTCCAGTTTAAAGCAGATAATGTGGGATTTTCTTCAGCTGTGTGGAAGGGGTCCCAGTGACATTTTTGGGACAAAGGAAAAAACACTTTTTGCATGTTCTTTGAAGGAGATCCCTTTCCAACATTGCTTTTATTAGTATGGGATCAAACTGTGTGTTGCTTCTTTGGGTGTTTATCAAGTGTCCCAGGAACTCTACACAATTAGCAGTGATGACATACAAAGGGAGTGCATAGTGTACTTTAAAATCTTCAGGTCTCAAAAATACATTTAAGTTAATTTTGTTAGATTATATGCAACATATAGTGTTCAAGATAATAATTATTTTGTCTGGAACAGAATGAAAGATACTTACATTTGGCTGGGAAACTTGTGGAAGCAAAAGAACAAGCAAGTTCTTCCAAGCAAGACAAAAACAAACAAGGGCAGAAGGCGGCACAAGAAAAAATCAGGCGCATTCAGCAAGGTAAGAACATTCAGGACTATGGCTGGCATCCAACAATGTCATTGTGCTTGGGCATGGGATGTGCTCTGGGATGGTGTCAGGACAGAGTAGAATCATTACAGTTTCCAGTTCTGCTATGAGTTGCACAAACAGTTTGTGCCTAGGGACCACAAGAGCAACTGGTGTACTACTTGCCAAACTGAAAAAAAAGACTACCAGTAGCATATTGTTTTCCTCTGCATCCTTTATTTTGCATCTAAGTCTCAGTTGTCCCTAGTAATTTAAGAAAATAAATAAGTAAAATTTGCCAACTGTATATATTTTTAAGCTGGGGGTGGTGATTGCTGACAGGGAGCTCTGGCATGGACTGGTCATGAAGAGTCGGAAAACACTGAACGAATGAACAACAACAAAATATATTTTTGAAATTTGCCGTTCTTTCACCCCATTCTGAGCTGAACATTTTCTGGATTTTTTAAGACTTCATTTGTACCAAAAACGGAGGCCCCTTCCACAAAGCTGAATAAAACCCCACATTTTCTGCTTTGAACTGGATTATATGGCAGTGTGGACTCAAATAACCCGGTTCAAAGCAGAGATTGTGGGATTTTCTGCCTTGATATTCTGGGTTATATGGCCGTGTGGAAGGACCCTGACACATATTTCTGTTACAAAATAAGCAACAGGTAGCCTATAGCAGAGGAAGCATCAAAGTCTTTTAACTAATAATCTCCAACATTACTTTGCTATAAGTGTTAGAATTCTGCCTCTAAACAATGCACTTTACCCTCATCATCCCAGGCCCAACACTTCTGTTCCCTAAGCTTGAATAATTAATCCTCTACACAAGGCAGAGAAGGGAAAGATCACAAAGATAATGCATGTCAGAACTAAACGAAAGTTTTAAATGCTCAGACAGGAGTCCTCTCCCAACCGAATAGTTGTGGGAACTATGCAAGCAGATTGCTAAGAACGTTTCTCCTTTCATGGCCTGCTGATCTTATGCCAGGTGTGACCTGCCAGGCTAAAGAGCAACTATCAAGCGGGGCTAAGACACAGGCAAAGCATTTGATGTTACTGGATAGCTGTTAACATTTAGCTCTGATGCCAATAGATACTCAAGAACACACCTACCTAATGATAGAAGTTGTATTCACTATATACCCAACTTCCAGGAACAGCCAGAGTTTCCCTTAACATGAAGAAAATCTCATCCACTCTTTTTGTTTAATCAAATTTATGTCCTCTCTTACAGAAATGGAGGCACTGGAAGAACATCCTGTGTTTAATCCCACTATAAAAGTTACAAAACAGCCAAGTGAAAAGAAGAAGACTCCTGTTCCTCTTGAAGCAGATAGTGCTTTGAATCTGAATGTGCTTGAAAAACTTCAAGGTCCTCCTGAGGAACAAAAAGGTATTGGGAAATTTGTTTAAAACAGCACTTCAGTTCACTACATTCTCTGCGTAGAAGCATATTGAGGAGACCACTCAAAATGATTACGTTGGGCAAAGGTGATTAGCTAACAGGTTTGTTAACATGGGTCAATGTGAAATAGGTTACTCTTGTTGTGTCTTGATGTGAAGTCTTTTTTTTTCCTTCAAATTTCATAATAGTTAAAGAGTCAGTTGCTGCTCGTCTTCTGGGCTGGATGGCCTTGTTCCAGAAACATCCTCTCCTCACGTTTCACCCACATCTATGGCAGACATACTCAGAGGTTGTGAGGTATGTTGGGAACTAGGTAAGTGGGGTTTATATATCTGTGGAATGTCCAGGGTAGGAGAAAGAACTCTTGTCTGTTTGAGAAAAGTGTGAATGTTGCAATTGATCACATTGATCAGCATCTAATAGCCTTGTAGCTTCAAAGCTTGGCTGCTTCCTGCCTGGGGAATCCTTTGTTAGGAGATGATTAGCTGGCCCTGATCGTTTTGTCTAGAATTCCCCTGTTTTTTGTGTTGTCCTGATTTTAGAGTTTTTAAATACTGGTAGCCAGATTTTGTTCATTTTCATGGTTTCCTCCTTTCTGAAATGCTGGACCACTCTAACAACTACCATGTCAGACTACATAGAAAAGCTATTGAAGTCAACAAGTGTGTGGACAGTTTCAACAGAGAGAATGAAAACATTAAAATGAACAAAATCTGTTAACAAAATGGTTAACAAAATTAACAAAAAATGCTAATCAAAGTGACCAAATGCAACATTCGTACCTGCTTCAAACAACAAGAGTTCTTTCTCCCACCCTGTATATTCCACAGATATATAAATCCCACTTGCATAATCTCACAACCTCTGAGGATGCTTGCGATAGATGTGGGCGAAACGTCAGGACAGAATGCTTCTGGAACATGGCCATACAGCCCAGAAAACTCACAGTAACCCAGTGGTTCTGGCCATGAAAACCTTCGACAACACAAGTTAAAGAGTGCTTACATTCTATATTATTTTATTTTCTGTTTAATCTTTTCTAATTTAGCAAAAAAGAAAGAACCTTATGATCTGAGGAATTTTGATTATACTGCTCGAAGTTGGACGGGAAAATCCCCCAAACAGTTTTTGATCGATTGGTGCAGGAAACACTATCCTAAGTGCCCAAATCCTTCTTTTGAAAAAGTTCCAGCAGGAAGATACTGGAAATGTAGGTATGTAGTAAACGTATGTAACGTGAACACTTTTTATTTTTATTTTAGTATTATGATGCTGAAAGGACACACTGTCATCTTTACATATTGTCCATAGTTAAAATGTTCACAAAAAGCCAAGGATTTAATGTGCAGTCTCATTTATCCATAGAAAGAACCATTGAATTAGATTTTTCCAATTTTACAGTAGACAGAGGCAACTGGGGCACAGAAAAATCTGTAGTGAATCCTTACTGAATTAGGTTCTCACATTTGCTTCTCTGAAAAAAATGAACATTCAGTATTTCCACATATATTCGACACATACATCTCTCTGATATCATGCACATAAATAGATAACTACATGAAAAAGTAGTATAAATTACGGTTGTGGGGGTGTACTGAAAAACAAGAGACACAAAATGAAGCATGAAGTACAAAATGATGTTAAAACGTGTTATGTTTCAACATGTCTTGTGTCAATGATGATCCCAAATGTGTAGAATAGTAAGAAATTGAGTACTTGCAGTTTTATTAGAAAGCAGGAATGACTAAAATAACTTCTGTCTGTTTTGGCTGAATTGTTTTAAAGGGTAAGAGTGATCAAATCAGCAGATGATACACTGGTGGTGTGTCCAACAATTGTCACAGAGGACAGCATGCAAGCTCAGCATCTGGGTGCTACGTTAGCACTGTATCAATTAACAAAAGGACAGGTGAGAGTTTAAATATGGGTGATAACTTTTCCTATTTTGAAATTTTAAAACCTTGAGCAGAAGATGGCTGAATGTAAGTAGTGATTTTGTGTTTCTAAGTGTGTGCCAGCCAGGCTGTGGAGTCTAATGGATCTGAATGGTTGGCTTCAGGAAGTTTATCGATTACACTGTTTCGGATATTCTGCAAAGATACAGAATGGGGGGTGCCTGGCTCGACAGCAGTATGTGTGAAAAAGATCTTTGAGTCCTCGTGGACAACAAGTTAAACATGAGCTAACAATGTGATGCGGCAGATTCTGGGATTCTGGCCTGCATGGATAGATCCAGGGAAGTCATGCTACCCCTCTTGGTCAGACCACACCTGGAATACTGTGTCCAATTCTGGGCACTGCAATTGAAGGGAGATGTTGACAAGCTGGAATGCGTCCAGAGGAAGGTGACTAAAATAATCAAGAGTCTGGAGAACAAGCCTTGTAATGAGCAGCTTAAACAGCTGGGCATGTTTAGCCTGAGGAAGAGAAGGTTGAGAGGATACAGGATGAAGACCATGTATAAATATGTGAGGGGAAGTCATAGGGAGGACAGAGCAAGCTTGTTTTCTGCTGCCCTGGAGACTAGGACGTGGAACAATGGCTTTTAACTACAGGAAAGGAGATTCCACTCAAACATAAGGAAGAACTTCCTAACTGTGAGAACTGTTCAGCAGTGGAACTCTCTGTCCCAGAGTGTGCTGGAGACTCCTTTTGGAGGCTTTTAAACAGAGGCTGGATGGTGCTTTGAATGTGATTTTCCTGTTTCTTGGCAGAATGGGGTTGGACTGGATGGCCCATGAGATCTCTTCCAACTCTGATTCTAGTCGGTTGTTGAACTGAGATTATTAACATAATGACCCTTATTGACCAGAGCCCAAATTATATCTTTTTTAACTGTGACGAATGGGCAATCGAAATCCATGCAGTAACAGCTGGACAAAAACTTTGATGAGTTCAACTGAGCATTGCAGAGAACAATGTTAGAAATCTAGCTCAGGGATGTGAAATGTTGCTAGATTGCAACTCCCATCATCCCTCACAACTGATATTGATAACTTCCATCTATCAATATCTAAAGGACCATGGATTTTCCATCCCTGGCTTAGGCCAGGAAGGTTATGGCACTGAATGGTTCTTCCTTCTCTGTTATTGATAGATGTTTGTGGTTTTGTCCAGAAGATTCTGAATAAAGCAGAGTCTTCCTTAGATGCAAGCCCAGAAAAACTGAGCATTTAGTAATCCATTTGGTAATGCCATGTTGATCATGAGTATGAGAACACAAACAAGTATCTGCACTGGCATAGAGTTCAGTTTGGGAGTTGACCTACATTGGAGTTGTCCAGAGATCAACGCTGAGGTTGAACCATTCAATTTCTGGATGAGTGGGATGTAAATTCAAAACCAGATATTCTTGGTTGGTTGCGTAATGCATTTGAGATTCATGTATAACAGAAGGGAGAATGAAGCAACATTTCTGGATGAGTACAGCTTTATGCTGTTGGGGTTAAAGAATTATATATACTGAAGAGTGGTACAGAAACTCCCTTGGCTTGGCTTAATATAGGTTGTGTGCTCTATAAACAAGTAGTAAAATAAGTTGTTGAGCTATGATCCTGTCTATTCCTACCTAAAAGACCCTTTGTTTCAAAGCTTTTAAAAATATATTTTCTTCAGTCTGTCCATCAGCTACTTCCACCTACATACAGAGATGTTTGGCTGGAATGGAGTGATGCTGAAAAGAAAAAGCAAGAAGAAAACAAGATGGAAACTAATAAGCCCCGTGACCAATTCATTGCCAAACTGTTGCACAAATTGAAACAGCAACAGCCGCAGCCGCAGTTGGAAAGCAAGCCCAAAATTTCTGATGATGCAGAGGACTCCTGGGAAAATTTAGTTTCTGAAGATGACTTCAGTGGACTTTCTCTGGAGAGTCCAGTGATAGACGACTTGGAACCTGCAAGGACCCTCTTTAAAAAACTTCAGAGTACTCCGAAATATCAGAAGCTATTAAAGGAAAGGGAGCAATTACCTGTATTTAAGCACCGACATTCCTTGATAGAAACCCTTAAGAAGCACCGAGTGGTGGTTGTAGCCGGTGAAACTGGCAGTGGCAAAAGTACCCAAGTTCCACATTTTTTATTAGAAGACTTGCTGCGTAATGACCACAATTTGACTAAATGTAATATTGTCTGCACCCAACCTCGAAGAATTTCAGCAGTGAGTTTGGCAACTAGGGTATGTGAAGAACTGGGCTGCGAAGGTGGACCTGGTGGAAAAGTAAGCTATTACATGAATCCTTCATTGTTAATGTGTAAAGACTGCTTTTTACAGACTGTAATAGGAATACTGAAGACTCCAAATTATCAATTTGTCATGAAACCACCTCACATTTGTTGCTCTTAGAAGTTTCAAGGAGGTCTGTTGAATGCTGCTGAGTAATGAATTTGAGTAATATTTGAAGCCACTGTTGATGATACTTGATTATTGAAGGGTTGGCATTCATATCCAAAAAGTTGGAAGAATCACGTAAAGAATAACTCTGAATGTATTCATAGAGTCTATTGACTGGTTAAGATCTCTAATACTTTTAAGAAAGTGTAAGAAAAGATAAGGCTTTACTTAGCTCGACTTTACAATCTTTAGGTAATATAGTGACCAGGGAAGTTACATATGCTGGAAGTACATCTTTTTTGTAATTTGTAATGTTTATTTTATTATTCATTGTGAAGGGCTGATTGTATTGCACAAAAATAAATTAGGATTACATTTTTTGCCTTCTAATCTATTTTATTTTTTTCTCTTAAAAAAAGAATTCTTTGTGCGGTTATCAAATCCGTATGGAATCCCGAACAGGCGAGGCCACTAGATTGCTTTATTGCACAACGGGTGTTCTTCTCCGGAAGCTGCAAGAAGATATCCTTCTGTCTGACGTGTCTCATGTTCTAGTAGACGAGGTGAGCAACAGTTTCTTGATCATATGAGAGAACTGGAACGGTGCAGAAGAAAATATTTTAGATGTGTGTCTGCCTCAGTTTTAAATGTATTCTTTCTCCTTTCTTCCCCTCAAGGTTCACGAAAGAAGTGTTCAATCTGATTTCTTGCTAATTATTCTGAGGGAGATCTTGCACAAGCGGTCAGATCTGCACCTTATTTTAATGAGTGCCACTGTAGATAGTGAGAAATTCTCCAGCTATTTTACTCACTGTCCCATTATAAGAATTTCTGGGAGAAGTTATCCTGTAGAGGTAAATATGTGGGGTTGTTACAGAATTGTGTGTGAAACTTCATTGAGTTTTTATGTTTTGTTTTATTTTATCTTTGATATGCCTATATCATTTCAAGGGAAGAAATCATCCAATATGTGTTGCCACATATCTTTTAATACTTTATTGTTTTTGTATTATTTCTTTTCAACTTGTTTTATCTGCTTTTTTAGCTTTTGAATTTTATGGAATTTTACATTTTCATATTGTTTTTGAAACTGTATTTTCTTATTTGTAATTAATGTTTTTAACCACATTAGAAGTACCTTCTCTTTCTAAAAGCATCTTCATGATTTCAAGAAAAGAGAAGCTTTAGTGCATCTCACAGAGGGCTATTGCATGGAGGGTCATGCTGTATTAAATCTGTTACCTTTGTCCAGTAGAAAAAGCAGGATTGCCAAGCTTTGGCTTATAGGCTGTGCAGCACAGAACGGGTTTTTCATTTGAACTTGAGTGACATTGTCCCAAAACATATTTCGATTTATGTGTTCAAAGATTGTTTCATTTTATACCTTTCTAGGTGTTCCATATTGAAGAAGTGATAGAGGAAACTGGTTTTGTTTTGGAAAAGGATTCCGAGTATTGTCAGAAATTTTTGGAAGAGGAGGAGGAAATAACAATAAACGTTACTACCAAAGGAGGTGGAATTACCAAATATGAGGTGAGATTCTTTAACTAAAGGTGACTCTCTTTAATAAGATCAAAGCTGTTTTTAACTTCTTGTTTTTTCAAAATACATTACAACTGTACCCTTGGTTTGCTTCTGATATGATAAATAATTAAAAATCCAGGGAAGTCATGCTACTCCTCTATTCTCCCTTGGTCAGACCACACCTGGAATACTGTGTCTAATATTAGGCACCACAAACTGGAAGGTGTCCAGAGAAGAGAGACTAAAATGATCAAGGATCTGGAGAAAAAGCTCTATGAGGAGCGGCTTAAAGAGCTGGGCACGGTTAGCCTGCAGAAGAGAAGGCTGAAAAGAAGTTATAGGGAGGAGGGAGCAAGCTTGTTTTCTGCTGCCCTGGAGACTAGGATGTGGAACAATGGCTTCAAACTACAGGAGGTTCCACCAGAACATTAGGAAGATCTTCCTAACTGTGATAGCTGTTCAGCAGTGGAACTCTCTGCTCTGAAGTGTGGTGGAGGCTCCTCCTTTGGAGGCTTTTAAACAGAGGCTGGATGGCCATCTGTAGGGGGTGCTTTGAATGTGATTTCCCTGCTTCTTGGCAGGGGGTTGGACTGGATGGCCCATGAGATTTCTTCCAACTCAATGATTGTATGATTCTTGTTGTTTGTTATGACCTTGTGGCATCATATCACAATCCTGTAAAATAGATTGGATTCTGGAGACATTAGTCAATCCATATCGCTTCCTGACCATACGGGGGAATTGACCCAAGGGATTTACTACCTATTCAACACTAGGTTTCTTAATAGATCCTTTTTTAAAGAGCAAGTGCCAGATGCATATTTATCTCAAGTGGCATAATCACTGTGGATTAGCATATTCATCCTTTGCATACTGCATAACCAAAATCCTACTTTGCAAAGTACCACTCAGAGATTTTGGGGCATTGCTCCAGGGCTATCTGTGTAGCATTTTCAATGAGCTGGATGGACTGTCACAAGGAGATGGGGAAAAAAAAGGAATTCCAGTTCCTTTCCTCTTGTTGTGGATCCAACCACATATTATTGGATTTTGTAACATTTTGAAATAACTGGTTTATACAATTATATCTGGGCTTTTGGGACAATGAAGTTGAAGACAGCTATTATGACTCTCCTTAATTTATCCTCCCAGCAACACTGATGTAGGTCAGCCTTTTTTTTTCATGTGAGGTGTGAGAGAATTGGCCATCTGCAAGGACCTTGCCCAGGGGATGCCTGGATGTTTTACCATCCTGTGGGAGGCTTCCCTCGTGTCCCCACATGAGAAGCTGGAGCTGACAGATTGAAGCTCACGCTGTTCCCTGGATTCGAACCACCAGCCTTTCAGTCAGCAGTCTTGCTGGTACAAGGGTTTAACCCACTGCACCACTAGGGCCTCCGTAGGACAAGTGTGAATGGCCCAAGCTCCACAGTAAATTTCAACGGAAGCACAGTCAGCCCTCCACATTGGCTGGATTCAGGGGTGTAGGATCCCCATGAAAGGGAAAAAGCACAAATTCAAAAATTGCTGTTTCTTGTCTACTGGTATTGTACAAGGTGGACCAAAAGTCACAAAGGTGTCTGATGTTTTAATAACATTGTTTTACCAAATTGAAAATATTTGACACGCAATATAATTTTATTTCCTATATAAGCTATATATGATGGTATGGTGTTGTAAATTAAAAACAGGTCCATCCTGTATAAAACTCCATGAAACTCCAAGGTCAAAAACAATGTTTTAACCTGAGAGATTAGCTCTCAAGGAATTTTTGAGTTATCCAGAATGACTCTCTTAGTGAAAGCAGATCAAAGAATTATGCTAAAGGCCCTAGATATTCCTAGAGAGAAGATTTTACTTAAATCTGTGAATAATCAAACCCATGAATTTTAAAATCACAAATATGGGGTGCCAACCATATTCAGCCTGGATTTTGAAGTCCCAGTCCAGCACTCAAAAACATTGCTTGTGTTATTTTCCCGCAGCATATGTGTTATGGTGATAATATAAGCAGAAGTTAGAAATAGCTATTTTATTACCTCTTTTCAGTGTTTATATTCTGGTTATTTTCCCGATTTTTAGGAAAGTGTACCGGTTCAAAGTACGCAAAGTATTGATTTAGGCCCTTATTATCAGAAATACAGCAGTCGAACACGGCAAGCCATCTTTTATATGAATCCCCGCAAGATCAACTTTGATCTCATCTTGGAGCTGCTTGCGTTTTTAGGTATGTTTTTGTTCTGTTTTTCATAATATTCTCTTAGAAGGCATTTCTGTAAATTGTTTTCTAGTTAGTCATTATTATAAGGAAAACTCATGAAGATTACAGTCCCAAATACACTTCTCAGGGAATAAGACCCATTGAACACAGCATGAATGCCTGCTGAATTAATCTGCATCCATTAAGCTGCAAGCATTGTTCTGCTGCTTGTACACATTCTTTCACTATTCAATGGTAGGAAATACTATTTAAATTTCTAACCATATGTTACTGTGTTGTTGTTTTTTCATTTTTGGAAAAAGTAACATGTTTTCTCTTGTTGGTCACTATTTAATTGTGTTCCATTACAGACAGAACTCCCCAGTTCAAAAATGTTGAAGGAGCTGTTTTGATCTTTTTACCGGGTCTTGCTCATATTCAACAGTTATATGACCTCATTGCAACTGACAGAAGATTTGATATAAGGCAAAGGTAAACTGATGATTTACTGATGTATTAACATTTCAAGAATGCCCGTTGCCCAAGTGTATAAGATTGAAGTAACTTTCCTCCTGCCCTATAGATAGAAGTCAAAATAATTTAGTGTAATGTCTCTTTCTATATATGTGTAAGATATTTGATTTTTCACAGTGTATTTTTCTGTTTTCTCCTTCTCAGACACCAGTTAATAGCACTGCATTCTGTTCTGTCCACTCAAGACCAAGCAGCTGCTTTTACGCTGCCTCCTTTTGGTATCAGAAAGGTATGGTGTTTTACTTTGCATTTAGAGTTTACATTTCTCTCTTCCCTTACTTTTGCAAGAAACCACTTCACAAATGAGAGAAAATTGCACTCCATACATCTTGAAACGTGATACTTCTGCTTTTAAATTGTCCATACTTTTTAAACTGGCTCTGGCTTGAACATATCTGGAAATGTGTTCTTACCAGGTGACTCTCAATCCATTTAAAAGTTCCTGAAACATCAGAGTAATCTGATGTCTAGTAAGATGAACAATCGTGGTCCTCTAGGGTTGCGGTAGGGCCTAAATATCCTAAAGGCACCAGATCCTATCTGATCTTGGAAGTGAAGTGTAGTCTTTACAAAATAGCTGGAATGAGCTCTTTAGGGATACTGCTAGAATTGCTGTTGTTTGATTCAATTTGGTTGTGTTTTTTTAAAGCTGATACTGACTTTTAAAAACTAATTTTACAATAAATATTGGCTGCTTGCACAGACAAAATAATTTCTGTTGTCAAAAGCAGAAAGAGATCATTAAATTATATAGATAATGTTTCTTCCGTTGGGATAATGGAACTTGATGAGCTTGATAACAGATTTAGGCACACTTAGATGATTATTAAAATTGGTCATGATTAAATTTATGTACCATATATGCTCGAATATAAGCCAAAACAACTAATTTTAGCACAAAAAACTGGGAAAATGTATTGATTCGAGTATAAGCTGAGGGTGGGAAATGCAGCAGTAAATTACAAGAATAAAAATAAAAATAGATACAAATAAAATTACATTAATTGAGGCATCTGTAGGTTAAATGTTTTTGAATATTTACATAAAACTGTAATTTAAGATAACGCTGTCCAACTCTGATTAAACCATTATTCTAACTATCTTCAATATAAATGTGCTTATGTATCCTTCCAATAATAATAGAGTGAAATAATAAATGTAATAATAACCAAAATAATAAAGTAAAATAAATGTAATAATAAAGAGTAAAATAAATGTAGTAATAATAATAGAGTCAAATAATAAATGTAAAATAGAGTAAAATAATGTACAAAATGTAATAATAATAATAGGTAAAATAATAAAAAATAATAACAGAGTAAAATAATAAATAACCTTGACTCAAGTATAACCCAAAGGGCTGAAAAACTCATCTTATACTCAAGTATTTACGATAATTTTAAATTTTCTCTGCTGTAAGTATGCCTCATTCTAGGTTTAAATTTTCCTTATATGAAGAAAATGAAGTTCACTTCTGCTGAGCAGAACTTTCCTGCCCCTCTCTTTCATATACACCTCCTTGTTTCCTCAAAATGTGCCCCCAGTAATTGAGGAACCCTTGGGAATGTGCAGGGGGTTCCAGATTAGAGGAGTTTGCCTTTTACAAATTCTGTAAATTAGGTAATAATTCCAAGGCATACATTCCTGTACATTTTAAGTCAGTAGGGGGTTTTATATGACATAGTATGTGATTTATTTATATGGATTTCATTGTTATTGTGTTATTTTGCTTATCTGCTTTGTTGTATTTTATATTTTTGCACTATTGAGTGCTTTTTTGAGCTGCCCCGAGTCCCTTTGGGGAGATGGTGGCAAGGCATAAATAAAGTTTTTATAATCATCATCATCATCATCATCACAAAAGTTAGACAAAAAATGGCATTTCTAAGTATTTTCCTTTTCTTTTACAGATTGTTCTAGCCACAAATATTGCCGAAACAGGAATTACTATACCTGATGTTGTTTTTGTAATTGACAGTGGGAGAACAAAAGAAAACAGGTAATGTAATCATATCCCCCTCTTGAAGATGGACATCCAACACTTTTTTATGTGTCATTATCCACATGAGTGTAATTTATAATGTCTTCTCATAGTAATATCATGGGACAGATTCATTCCTAGAAAACGGATATACATTAAAAGATCACTATCTTTTGACAAATGACCCATGAAGAAAAATTAGCATATGCTTCTGTAGTTAAAACTACTTGGGTATTATCCAAATTAGAAGATAATATAAAGTAGATTTTTTAGAACTCTTGAGAAGTTGATTAGTATATTTATCTGAAGAGAGAGAGAAAAAACCTTAGGTTTAGTATTTTCTGGGATTAATTATTCACATTTTTGGTAAATTCCTTTTTCCAGATACCATGAAAGCAGTCAGATGAGTTCGTTGGAGGAAACATTTGTCAGTAAAGCCAGTGCACTACAACGTCAAGGAAGAGCCGGCCGTGTGAGGGATGGATTCTGCTTTCGAATGTACACGAGAGACAGGTAAATTGGATTAAGCTATCAAAATGCTGAGGTTTAGCAAGTACTGCTGTGTTTTGTATAGAACTGTCTCTTAGACAGCACTAAAATTACAAATAATCCATTCTGGTAAGTCTGACTCTGGGGGTTGGTGCTCATCTCCATTTCTAAGCCGAAGAGCTGGCATTGTCCATAGACAGCCCCAAGGTCATGTGGTCAGCATGACTGCAAGGTGTGCCGTTACCTTCTCGCAGAAGTGGTACCTATTTACACATTTGCATGTTTTCAAACTGCTAGGTTCTTTAATGTTTTAATTAATAGTATATTTATGCCATATCTGTATGTATTTCATATCTCTTAAGAAGCATTTAGTATTTCTAAAATAATTTACTGTACTGTAATTTCAGCTTTTAATAAGCATTTTATGTTTTATATCTGCTGGTGTATAAATGAAATAAAATTGAGGAGTAATTTTGGCATCAATTTTTTAGCACAAATTGACAGGTCATTGGGAGGATCAGTACAAGTGAACAAGATAGTCTTAATTTTAAATATTTTTCCGATATCCACAATCAAGGACATGGCTTTCAGCTTAAACCACATTAATAGTTTCCATATATTCATGTAACTGGATACAGAATCAATACAAGAATTCAGCTGTATAAGTATTGTTTTGTCTTTTACTTTTTGCAGATTTGAAAGTTTTCTAGAATACTCTGTTCCAGAAATATTACGGGTACCCTTAGAAGAACTGTGCCTTCACATCATGGTACCTCATTTCTGCTTTCATTATGAATTCTTTTGTTTTTAGAAATGAGGGGTTGCATATGTCTACAACTATCATCAGAATCTCTGGGGGCGTGCATGAAGTTGTAGCAGTTCAGTACAGAAACAGAACATACTAATTCTCTGAAGACAAGCTGGAGGAGCAAGCAATAATATAATCTTACATTGGTTATGCAGATGCCCTCAGATAAAATATGTTTAAGAACATCAAAATATGTTCTAAATGTTTCCAAAGACAGAATCAGCATATGTAAGCATGACATCTTAGAGCTTGGAATAGTGTAATATATAAGATGTTTGTGCTGAATTCAGAAAGATGTAGAAAGGCTGAGCATACAGCAAGATGTTATAGATGCAGTTGGCTCAAGAACCTGAGTGCTTTACAAGTTGAGGAGATAAGGTCTTTTAAAAAAGGAATTACTACAGACTGTCAGCTAACCAGAACTCTCAAACAGCCAGCAATAATAATAATAACAATACTTTAAATAAAAAGTAAAATAAAATACTTTAGTAAAAATATTACATTAAGTTTGTTTTTGTATTTGTTTACTTTTAATTACTAGAGTATAAGCCAACCCAAATATAAGCTGAGGCATCTAATTTTACCACAAAATACTAGAAAAACGTATTGACTCGAGTTGAGGGTGGGTGGGTTTGATAAATTTCAAAATAAAAATAGATACCAATAAAATTACATTAATTGTGGCATCAGGAGATGAAATGTTTTTGTATATTTACATAAAACTGTAATTTAAGATAAGACTGTTCAACTCTGATTAAACCATTATTCTAACCTTCTTAATTGTAAATGTGCTTACGTATCCTTCTAATAATAATAAAAAGAGTAAAATAATAAATGTAATAATAATAAGTAGATTAAAATAATAAATGTAATAATAATAGAGTAAACTAATGTAAATGTAATAATAAAAATAGAGTAAAAAAGGTAACAATAATAAATGGAGTAAAATAATAAATGTAATAATAATAATAATAATAATAACAGAGTAAAATAATACATGTAATACAAATAATAATCATAATAGAGTAAAATGATAAATAACTTCGATTTGTGTATAAGCCGAGGGGGGCTTTTTCAGCCTAAAAAAAAGGACTGAAAAACTCAGCTTATACTCAAGTATATATGGCACTGCATTTCAATATCACTGTCAAGTCAATACAGGCTCTATGGTATGTTATAATATGGGGTATAGTAATTAGAGTCCACTGTAAAAGGAATGTGGGTTCCCTTTTTTAAAAAGGGGGAATATACTTCAGCTAAGCCATCCAAAAGTGTATACTTTTATGATATATTGGGCCAAAACTCCAATTATCTGTAGCCAGGTTGCTGGGAAGAGCTACTCTATATTCTCAGATGCCTGAAACTTGTTCTTGAGCATTACTTAATAAAATTACATGAGTTTGATCTTTTCTTTTTCCTCTACAGAAATGTAATCTTGGTTCTCCAGAAGATTTCCTCTCTAAAGCCTTAGATCCACCTCAGCCTCAAGTAGTTGCTAACGCCATGAACCTCTTACGCAAGATTGGGGCTTGTGAACTAAGTGAGCCTAAGCTGACTCCTTTAGGCCAACATCTTGCATCACTGCCAGTCAATGTGAAGATTGGAAAAATGCTTATCTTTGGTGCTATATTTGGCTGCCTTGATCCAGTGGTAAACCTATGATTTCTGTTATGATATCCTTTATTATTGTTCACATGGTAAATGTTAGCACTGAGGTGCTTTTATGGATGGCAGGTGAGACAAATTCAGAAGGATGCTTCAGCCGTTGAAAGTACAGTGGCAGCAACATTTTTGAAACAAGTTTCTGTTGTTGACAAACAGGATGAAGGATTCCATGACCTTCCAATTTACATTTTTTTTTTTTTGGAACTGGATACTGTTAAAACAGGAGATGGGGAATTCTAGGAGTTGAGAGAGGCATATTTATATACAGTGGGAGGTTGGCACAATTTCAGCATGAAAATTTCCCTCAAAGGGCCACAAGCATTTTAATCGGGGGCTTTGGGTGACTTCTATGGAGCAATTGGTTGCACATGACTGGAATACAGTGTACACTTGGGACTCATGGGCCACACATTCCCTGACCATGTTGTAGGAGCATGTTGAGATAAAGAAAATAGCTGTCCTTTATACTTTAATTTTGAATTTTCCAAGGCATCCAGTCAACAACTTTGGGAAGCACACGCACTTGTGTACCATTCATTTATTCCACATATGTAACTTGTAATTTTTTTCTGTGAATTTTTGCATGGAATATTTGCTGTCTTTCCCTAATGATATAACTTTCATCCTCAAGAGATTATTTGAAACCCATATAATTGTTCTTGGAGTTTTAATATGTCATATTTTGCTATTGTTTGCAGGCTACAATTGCTGCTGTCATGACAGAAAAATCTCCATTTACTACACCGATTGGAAGAAAAGATGAAGCAGACCTTGCAAAATCTTCCCTGGCACTAGCAAACTCAGACCACTTGACCATTTACAAAGCATACTTGGGGTATCTAAGAATAACATTTCACAGAACATTTGTAGCATAGTAGTATGCTCTTAATAAAATATTTTTGGTTTTATTTTGTTATCATAGCCATATCATAACCTGTTTGCCTTCTGTCCATAGAGAGAACCCATGAAACACTGAGTCGTTTAGAAAAGAACACCATGATAGTATGGCCTGGTAGACTCAAAGGAATTAGTGACAAGGAGGGTCAGACCATGAGCAGCTTGTGTGGCTGTATAATGCCCTTGAGCAGCTGATAGACAAGAGGCAAAGAGCACAAGAGCAGGTTGAGGAGGAAGAAGAAAAGGAAAAAAGAACAAGTGTATTCCTTGGTACTTAATCCCTTTGACAACTCTGCACTGTTGTTATTAACCAGAGTCCATCCTGAAGCCTTCAGTGTGATCCACATTGTGGGGGTATCAAAACACCCAGTGTACCATTTAATGTGGCTGAATTTGTTTTCGAATTTTCATTAATGGAGTGATTGAGGGGGAGAGAATTGGGTGAGAAAGAACAAACTTTTCTTTGCTTCTCTCTCTTGGTAGTGGAATGGATACACCTATATCCACTTCAGCTAGTAAAGGTAAAGGTTTTCCTTGACTTTAAGTCTAGTCGTGTCTGACTCTTGGGGTAGTGCTCATCTCCATTTCTAAGCCGAAGAGCCAGCGTTGTCCATAGACACCTGCAAGGTCATGTGGCCAGCTTGACTGCATGGAGCACTGTTACCTTCCTGCAGAAATGATACCTATTGATCTACTTACATTTGCATGTTTTTGAACTGCTAGTTTGGCAGAAGCTAGGGCTAACAGCGGGAGCTCATCCTGCTCCCCGGATTCGAACCACAAACCTTTCAGTCAGAAAGTTCAGCAGCTCAGTGGTTTAACCACTGCATCACCAGGGCCCGCCCGCCCTACATTAAAATATTTAGATTTGTCCTTAATTTCTGGGTGTAATTCTATCTCTAAGGACTTTTAAAATAGTCAGTGTATTTATTTTATGTATTTCAAGCATTTATATCCCGCAGCCATTAGATGCATTAAAATACATTAAAATCATAGTTACAAGTGTAGACCCAGATCTAAGCAGTGAGATTATCTTATCATATCTGTGTTTTCTTCCATCCTCTTTTGCTCATCTCTTTTTGTCTAGGAAACAGAATAGCAGATAAAGAAAATTCATCCTTATTGGTGATTGTCATTGGAATGAAAACTGAGAGTAGTTGCTGATAATAAACCTACAATATTGTCTAGGGTTTTTTTCCCTCCTTATGAGGGCTATTAATGTGATAGATAAGTATACAGCAACTCAAGAATATTCTTCACTGTTGCTCCTCAACTGGATTTTGCTGAGACAGAAGTTTATAGTAGCCCACAGATATGATAGCCATGTATAAACATGTGAGAGGAAGTCACAGGGAGGAGGGAGTAAGCTTGTTTTCTGCTTCCCTGGAGACTAGGACATGGAACAATGGCTTCAAACTACAAGAAAGGAGATTCCACCTGAACATGAGGAAGAACTTCCTGACTGTGAGAGCCGTTCAGCAGTGGAACTCTCTGCTCCAGAGTTTGGTGGAGGCTCCTTCTTTGGAAGCTTTTAAACAGAGGCTGGATGGCCATCTGTCAGGGGTGCTTTGATTGCAATATTTCTGCTTCTTGGCAGGGGGTTGGACTGGATGGCCCATAAGGTCTCTTCCAACTCTTTGATTCTATTACCTGGAGAGCTGAAGTTTGCCCATTCCTGAGATAAACATTTGGGCCTAAGGTGTAAGCTGTACTTACAAACTGTCTGTTAGTATTTATACATGGAAGGCTGTTGAAAGTGTAGCTTAATTTCTGGAAGGACAGTGTTGATTTCAGCTGACTGTTTTGACAAACAATTGCTGAAGTATCTTTTATCACTATCATTTTCAAATGCTTTCTCAATATTCCTTGGTACTGAGTTCTTCTGTTATAAAAAAAATAGGAAATGTCTATGTATTTTCTAGGTGGAAGAAAGCCCGTCACGAAGGAGGGTATCGTGCTGAAATGACTTACTGTAGGAGAAATTTCCTCAACAGAACTTCACTGCTAACTCTGGAGGTATGAGACACTTTTTAAAGAAGAGGAACAAGCCAGAGTTCTTGGTTTAGACATGAGACAAAACAAAGAATGAACAGAAAGATGGTGTGCTTAGTTGATCCTGCAAAAAGAAGCACGAATGCCATACACTGGCATGTTTCCTTGGTCATGGTGAATCCCATTGGCCTTCACTGTAATCCACAATGTCAACAATGTTTTGTTTATATTTTCAAAAATGTCATTGAAATAAATGACACCATATTTTTGTGAAATTGCTGGGATTTCTGGGAGTTGTAGGCCTGAAACGTCTGGGGACCCCAGGTTGAGAACCACTGCGCAAGTGAAGTTAAATCCACCTTGTCTCTTTTTGCTTATTGGGCCTCTTTTAGAATAGCTGGCAAGGACAGCTCTACATATAGTATGAAGCTCTAATTTGTTGACAAACTTTTCATATTTCTGCATGGTGCCAGAGATAGCAGGAAGCAGTTATAGATATTTTTACTATAAGATGAAGGGAAGTTTCCCCTCACATGTCCGACTCCTGCTCATTTCCATTTCTAAGCCAAAGAGCCTGCGTTGTCCGTAGACACCTCCAAGATCATGTGGCCAGCATGACTGCATGGAGCGCCGTTACCTTCCTGCAGAAGCAGTACCTATTAATCTACTCACATTTGCATGTTTTCAAACTGCTGGGTTAGCAGAAGCTGGGCCTAAGAGTGTGAGCTCACCCTGGTCCCCGGATTCGAAAAGCTAATCATTCAGTCAGCAAATTCAGCAGTTCAGTGGTTTAACCCGCTGCACCACTTTTACTATAAGTAGCTGTACTTCATGATGTAAATGAAGTTAAATACAATTTATTATTAAACCCCCACACTTTTAACTGTTCTTTAAAGTTGATCTCACGTTTTTCAAAATGCTTTTTCTTGGAGACCAAAGTGAACGTACAGTATATTTATATAACAGTTTTAATAGGTTTACTGTCTTTATATCAAGTATTATTTACCAAATAAGCCAATTTTTTTTTAAAAAAACCTTTATTTTAGTCTAAAATAGAGCAAATTTTTTTTGGGCTAAATCTAGTATTACATAGTGAATGAAATACTACAATGTGTAACCATTTTCATTTATTTTAGGATGTAAAACAAGAGCTAATTAGGGTGGTGCGGTTAGCAGGCTTTGCAGCACCCTCATGTCATCATGAAGGAACACACTCCCTTTCACTGCAAGATATGGTCCTCCTTAAAGCTGTGCTAACTGCAGGGTTATATGACAACGTGGGGAAAATACTGTTCGCCAAGTCTGTGGACATTACCGAGAAGTTGGCATGTGTGGCGGAGACGGCTCAGGGTAAAGCACAAGCACATCCTTCTTCCGTGAACAGGGATCTACAGACTTATGGATGGTTGCTATATCAAGAAAAGGTAAGGTTTGCTACATCCTTTGAAGAATTGGATTTCTTCTAAATCTATTAAAATACTGTGCTATTTAAACCAAGATCTTTGCAGTATGGTTGAAGTAGACTTGTTTTAATGGCAGTGGGTATATTTGACATGTTGTAGCATATGGTCAGTCCTCCACATTTCTGATTTTCATTTTAGCACATTTGATTATTCATAGATTTGATAAATATGTTGATTCCTATGTTGTCTCTAGAACTCTCTATGCCCTCCAGCATAGTTCTGTGGTCAACCTTTGGTAGAAGTTGACCATAGAATCACAGTGGAGGACTAGAGACTCCTAGAGAGGTGATGTCAGGATCACTGTACCAGCCTGGGACTGGCTGCTTCAGTTTCTGTCATAAAGAAGGGAGGTAGGAGGGAGGCTGGGTACAGTTGGGGAACGTAGTGTATATAAGACATCTGTTTTGTGAGGGAAATTGAAACTGCCCTTAACAGACTGTAGGCACAGTGTTTGTTCACTAGGGGGCGGATGGGAGTTGAAGCTGATATATACAGGAGATTTGAGCAGGAAACCTTTAGAACTGTCTTTTTAAGATTGTGGAAAGAAGGATTTAAAGACTTGCCTCCAGCGTTTTATTGTTGTAAGCTTGATTTTAACTCCAGGTGATCTCTTAGGTAAAAAAATAGTGTTTTTTATTTGTGGTTTTTTTCCATTTCCATAAGGATGCAGCAAATATGTCAGAATGACTAATTTCTCAGTATTCTTTTATTTGAGTGTTTCCAAAAGACCGAAATAATGCCTCTTGTGTATGGTACAAATTGTTAAAACAAAATAATTTGAACTTTTTTAGTAGCAGTAAAGCATTGTTTAGTGTTCAAAGACTTTTTGTTTAGAAAAACTTCCTCTTCTTTCCTACAGAATGGTGACTGATCAACAACTTTACCATATGTTTTGTATAAAGATTTCTCTAGTCCCCCAATTGATTGACACAATGCAACAATTATTTTTCCTGTGGTGTTTTACTTGTATAAACTTATGTTTTGTATGTAAAGTATGCTTGCATGAGGCTATGAAGCATTGTATATGTATGTGTAATGTTTAGGAGAAATACACTTATTACAAAACACTTACAATAGGGTTGCTATGTGTTTTCCGGACTGTATGGCCATGTTATTTATTATTTACCATATTTATGTACCACCTTTCTCAGCCTGAAGGCGAATCAAGGTGGTTTACATTCGGGTGCCTCCCAACATATAAAATACAATTAAAAACATAGCATATAAATATAGTTTCATAAAAAGTCAATAAAATAATACATCCTTAACGTCTCCTTACTGAAATCACTATTCAATCGCATCGTCAGTTGTTCTGTGGTTTATCATTGCCTGTTACATTAAGTTTGCAAATGCCTGCTCAAAAAGCCAAATGTTAAGAAGAAGGGGGCTGATCTAATATCCTTAGGAAGGGTGTTTCACAGCAGAGGGGCCGCGACTGAGAAGGCCCTGTCTCTCATTCCCGCCAAGCACATCTGAGACAGAGGTGGGACCGAGACCAGGGCCTCCTCAGATGATCTTAAAGTCCTAATGTGGGATGATCTTTGCCCACATCTATGGCAGGCATTCCAACAGATCGTATAACTTCTGAGGATGCCTGCCATAGATGTGGGCAAAACATTGGAAGACAATGCTTCTGGAACATGGCCATACAGCCTGGAAAACTCACAGCAACCTAGTGATTCCGGCCATGAAAGCCTTTGACAACACATACTTACAATAGTCTTTTAAGTGCTGTAAGGTTCATGGGAACATCAATAACTTATTTCTATATAACATCAATTTGTCTGACAAAATAATTTCATTGTTCTTGTGTTTTTAATGCAGGTTAGGTATGCCAAGGTGTATTTGAAAGAAACCACTTTAATTTCACCCTTTCCAATTTTACTCTTTGGTGGAGATATAGAAGTATTACATCGTGAACGCCTTTTGTCTGTAGATGGCTGGATCCATTTTCAGGTACTTTTAAGTTCTGGTAACTTTTGGCCAACTACATAATTTCTGGTTAGGAAACAATCTCAGAATAACTGTGTGAGCATGTCCACAAATTCCCTTGTGCCAAAAGATCGAGGTATCAAGTCAAAAAGTCTATTTCTCTTACAAACATTGACTCTACTTTTCCATTTACCAGTTTTACTTTTCCCACCTTCCCAGATGATTGACAGTTCTGTTCTGTCCTCCCTGTTACTCCTATTCCTATACTTGATTCCACAACCTGTTTCTAAAACTATCAACACTTGCAATTCAAGAATCTATCTAGAAGTTTTAAGGAAAAATAGGAAAGTGTCAGTCTCTGACCGAGAAGTGGGTGTCTTCCAATAAAGAGAGAGAACAAACACACAAAGAGCCAATCCTAGTATCCATTCTTTTGACTGCAATTCAGCAGGTAAGAAATGTGTTGGTCTTCCTACAGGATTGAACATTTAAAGGGCTCAGAATAATCTTATTAACGATGCAAGTGACAGTGTTGTCATCAGTATTACATTATCTCTCATGTCATCTTCAGTAAGAGAGAGTTCTAATAGATGCTGTATGCAAGATTATATTGCAAAAACAGGTAAACAAGACAGTGGAGGCAATTATTGTAACAGAAGTAGAATTTTGGATTCCTGTCTTAATCTGTTGGCACAAGGGAACAACCAGCTATATGTGTAGATTGCTCTTACATTCATCCAAGAATGACCATTCACAATGAGTACCAACCTCTGTTTCTGGTTAAATAAGAGTCCCATAATGAATTAAGAAGCACTTGATTTAATTCTTCCTAAATTATTACCTAAAACTAGTATTCAGGCGTCACAGAAATGATTTTTGCCTGAAGATTTTGTGGATTAAAATTATTTCTAAAAGATCCAATATGCTATTAACAAATTGCACTGCAGGAAAAATCATATGATTTCATTTTCTTTTCTTTTTTTTAACAGGCCCCTGTAAAAATTGCTGTCATCTTCAAGCAACTGAGAGCACTCATTGATTCAGTTTTGAAGCAAAAACTTGAAAGTCCTAAAATGTCATTAGAAGGTAATTTTTTTATTGTTTCTTGGAAAATGTAAACCCATAATACATGTAAAGGTAAAGGTCTCCCCTGACATTAAGTCTAGTCGGGTCTGACTCTTGGGGGGGGGGGGTGCTCATCTCCATCCCTAAGCCAAAGAGCCAGCGTTGTCCATAGACACCTCCAAGGTCATGTGGCCGGCATGACTGCATGGAGTGCTTCTACCTTCCCGCCAGTGCAGTACCTATTGATCTACTCATATTTGCATGTTTTCGAACTGCTAGGTTGGTAGAAGCTGGTCCTAACAGTGGGAGCTCACCCCACTCTCTGGATTTGAACCTTTTGGTCAGCAAGTTCAGCAGCTCAGCGGTTTAACCTGCTGTGCCACTGGGGGGCCCACATGTAAAGTTAGTAGAAAAGAAAAGTATTTACTGACGGGCCATCATATGATGAGTACAGATAACATAAGAGTAGCCTATTTTCAACATAGTGTAGAAACTGAAAATCCATATGTAAAGATGATTAATGTAAAATGCTACTTTGATATTTGTTTTATCAAAGCTAATAAATTGATATCGATGCTTAATAGATTCTTCTTGATTACATATTGTTCTTTTATGCAAAGATCTCTTACATCCATTTTAAAAAAAGATACTTGAGTTCTACATGAAAAAGAATTTATGCCAAGATTAGCTCCATTTATGACTACAAACAAGAACAGCTTGAGAACCACAGGTAGTCTTCTGTGCTTATCCCTTTTCTGCTGTTCCTCACCAAAAATGAAGGGGAAAAAACAGACTAGGAGTAGAAAAAATTCCTTTCAAAATGCATTACAGCAGAAGTTGATAAGAGTCACAGTTAGAGGATCTAGGACAGTGGTTCCCAACCTGTGGTACGTGGACCACCAGTGGTCCCCAAGAACTAAAATATGGTCTGCAGCCTCACCGTTACTACACCATTGTAACAAGAGCAACTGGCCTTGCGAAATCCTCTTACAGTGCCAAGTCAACAGGGATGTTGGGAGGAGAGGGGCTGACTACCCACAAAAGGTGCGACAACAAGCCTCCTAATTGCAAAAGGTACAACAACAAGCCTCCTCCCTCCCCTGAGCAAAGCCGTTCCATGTTGTGCCTGGAAGTAGGGGCACCTTGGTGTCTTCATTTTTAGGCCTGTTCCTGGGGTTATTTGGGGTGCTAATTCAGAAAATTGCATTGGATAGACCGCATAGAATCATAGAGTTGGAAGAGGCCATCCAGTCCAACCCCCTGCCAAGAAGCAGGAATATTGCATTCAAAGCACCCCTGACAGATGGCCATCCAGCCTCTGTTTAAAAGCCTCCAAAGAAGCAGCCTCCACCACACTCCGGGGCAGTGAGTTCCACTGCTGAACAGCTCTCACAGTCAGGAAGTTCTTCCTAATGTTTAGATGGAATCTCCTTTCGCTACATTATTAAATATGGTTTTTAGGACCCCAATCTAGAGCATATATGATTAAAATTTGTGATAAATTACATTTTATATTGTTGATTTTGTTATTTTATATTTTGTTATGATGTATTTTGTTACTGTGTGTTTATCATATTGTATTATTTTGGGCCTGGCCTCCTGTTAGCTGCACCGAGTCCTCTTTGGGGAGATGGTAGTGGGTTATAAATAAAGTTGTTGTTGTTGTTGTTGTTGTTATTTACAGTTCCTTCCCATTTCTTACTGTCACTGTTTTTTCATCTTTGTTTTTCAGATGATAAGATTTTGAACATCATCAAAGAACTGATAAAATCTGAAAACACAGTCTGAAACAAAAGGTTGCCTAGAGTTACGTTGCCATAATACTTGGGATAATAATAATAAAAATAACAGAAATAAAGTATAGGGTTGCTTTAAAGAGGTGCAATGCCAAATTATCATGTGGAAGCTGCTGGATAAGTACATGTTTTATGTTGTTCTGTGAGAATAGGAATGCATTGTAAATTTTAACAATAAATTTGGTGCCCCTTGTTCAAATGTTTTTAAGTGGATGCTATAACGAAGGATTGTTTCATTAAGAAAATGAGAAGTTGTGAAGTTTTCATTTCAGTTTCAAGCATAATGTTCCAGCGAAAATTTGAACCAGGTTTTACTTCTCCATGTGAAGAAGCCTTTTGTTTTCCTTGCCAAAAGGTGTGTAAGAGACGCAACTGTCCACTGGATTTTGATCTGTATCATGGTCATTTAAGCAATACATTTTAAGAAATTGTTGTTCTTTGATTTTTGCACATACGATGAGTTAAAGAAAACTGCAAGACATTTGCTCTGGAGCTCTGTTAATACTGTCTTTTGAAATTTATTGTAAGACGATGTTGACACTGCACTAAAACCTCAAGAGAAAACAATAATGTTTTTTTTTAAAAAAAACAAACATTTAGTTCTACACTTCAAGAAATTTAACCTATTTTCTCCTTTGAAAGAAGGTTTACAAAAGAAGAAAAGGTATAACAGTTGCCTTTGTATTGAAGTAAGGTCTTAATTTTTTTTCATTATGAGTCACCCTCTTTTTAAGAATAGTTAGAGAACATGTGGCCTTCCAAATATTATTGGTCTACAGCTCATATGAAGCCAGTCCTCGTCACCATCCCATGGTGATCAGTGATGAGAGCTCTGGTCCTAAAAGCATCGAGAGATCTCTATGTTCCCTATCTCTGCTCTACTGTAAATAAAAGTATTCCCTCCCCCTCTCTTAAATATAGAAGCTGCATAAACTATGTCCACTAATCAGTTACCAGATCTGGAAACTAATCTATACAAATAAAGGACTTGTACTTAAAGATTTTTAATTGTTCCAATACAGAGAGTGTAGCAAATACAAGTGTTTACTGGGTTTTTGTTGTTGTTTTGTCCGTCTTGGACTATATGAGCATTACTGCTAAAATGGGATCTAGGTCAACCACTGTATGAAATTGTTCTTTCATATTTGTTTTGTACTACAAATAAGATTTGTGCAGCATGCATATATCAAAACTGCAGTTGTATCAAAACCAAGCAGGGGAATACATCAAAAAAGGTTATTTTTAACATATAGGAACATAGAGTTGGAAAAGACCAAAAGGGCCATCCTGTTAATGATGAACATGAAATATGAATTAGCCCCTAGTTGTATTCAAATATGATAATAATAATAATAATAATAATAATAATAATAAATTATTTATAACCCGCCCTCTCCCCCCAAAGGGACTCAGGGCGGTTTACAGAAATAACAAAATTGCAAACATTCAATGCCAAAAACCAAATACACAATCAAAGCAAAAATATAAAATAAAGTAAACTCAATGTAACTTATAAACAATCAAAAACAAGGGTTAAACTACATAAACATAAAACACAAAGAGCCATACCAATTAATATACAATACCTTAAAAGTACAATATAATGTAACATAACATATTAGCAAACAGGTAAATATCCATTATCGGATATCCGTATGTATCAGATATATTCATCTTACTCCTCTCTGTAAGCTAAATTACACAAATGAGTCCTTAGAAGCTTGCTAAAGGAGGGGAGGGGGGGGGCATTTCTAGTTCTTTGGGGAGGGAGTTCCAGAGGCAGGGAGCAGCCACGTGCTTGAGATGGGGGTAGGACTGAGGGAACTGAGAGCAGGGCCTCCTCCACAGACAGAAGTGCTTGTGCTGGTTTATACAAGAAAATGCTGTTTTTCAAATAGTCTGGGCCTGAACTGTTTAGGGCTTAATAGGTAATAACTCACCCTTTGTATTTAGCCCAGAAGCCAGTGGAGCTGCTGTAACATGGGAGTTGTCTGCTCCCTGTAAGGTGCTCTAGTTAATAATCTGACTGCCAATCTCTGAACCAATTAGCGCTTCTAAACTATCTCCAAAGGCAGCCCCTCATAGGGAGCATTTCAGTAGTCCAAACAGGAAGCAACGAAGGTGTGGAATACCATAGTATCTCAAATATCTGTTGCAGTGTTTTGGTTTTTTGCCTAATATGTAGCTAAGAACAGAAGGAAAATGTATTAGAAATCTTTGTCAACAGATGAAAACTAAAGCTATTTAATAATGTTTATCTGCATGAGTAGTTTGTGCAATCTTAATTGAGATGTATTTTATTTATGAACATTAATGTGAATATTTTATAGCATATGCACATATTTTTAAAAGACCTCTAAAACATAGTTGTTGCCTTGTTGGAGAATATTACACCTTCTTGTACCAGCTGAAGCTTTTGCCCAACTCGTCTTCATGAAATTCGAATGCTCTAATTCTGAGCTTATAGCTCACCCTCAAAATAACAGTTAATGGTCATGAGGATTGTCATACAGCATATAGAGCTCAAACATTTTCATTTTTAATTATCTGTAACCATTACAGCATTTCCATAAGACTGAAAGAATGAATAGTAGAGCTTACCTTTTCTAAGTGCATTGAGATACCAACTCATTCAGGCTGAGCAGCATGTTGGTTCATTCTGACTAGTTGCTCCCACTTGGCCTTTTCTGCAAACAGGCACAGCTAAAAGGAAAACCATAGCTCTTCAAACACTGGTAGGTTTATAGACTTCTGAACTGAAAATTCCTAGACACAGGCATGTAGCCGGGGGGGGGGGGGCTCGGGGGGCTTCAGCCCCTCCCCGAAATTCTCGTCGTGGTTCGCGAAAAGGCCTTACTGGTGCATTATTTAAACTGTTACGTTTATTCATATCATGATCTGATCACCATACTCAATATATGTCATATGCATGGGGGTATTGGGGTAATGATACAAAAGGTTTGCTAGGCTAGACCCTCTTTCACTCAGACTCAGCCCCCCCCCCGAAACTCAGCCCCCCCCAACCCCCCCGAAACTCAGCCCCCCCCAAAAACCCCCCTGAAAAAAATTCAGCCCCCCCCCCCCCCCCCCCCCGAAACGAAATCCTGGCTACGGGCCTGCCTAGACACCAGACTCTCTGATAAAAAAATCTTTATATCTTCATGTTGCTGGAAAGCAGTGGCTTAGATTTATCCTCGGAACTACATGTTGCCACCTTTAAGTCCATGATGGTAGAAAGGCGAAATATAAAATGTACTAAATAAGGCTTAAGGCCTTTCTCTGTAAAGGCAGAGCATGCTGTAGGTAAAGGTAAAGGTTTCCCCTTGACATTAAGTCTTGTCGTGTCCAACATTGGGGGGTGGTGCTCATCTCTATTTCTAAGCCCAAGAGCCAGCATTGTCCGTAGACACCACCAAGGTCATGTGGCCGGCATGACTGCATGGAGCAGCGTTACGTATATTCAACATAAGTGTACAAACCTAGTCTAATTGTCTACTGATTCCAGAGAGGGAGTAGCTTGCCTGCAGAAACACTAACACATGAAGTCTTTACATCATACTTAAATCTTGTTTTTCTTTTTAAAATCATTTTGAGAACAGGTTTCAAATCAGTCTCTTTCTAATTTTTTATTTCTTGTAGTTTAAAACCGTATCGACCTGTAAGGTTGGAAGAAGCACTTGTTTCCGTTTACAGTAGAAATTGCATGTGTATGCACAAGCACAAAAAGATAAATATTCATTTTCCTTCTCGAAATAATAACCTTTTGTCATTCCAACTTTGTAGGAAAGCTATTGGTACCATTTTTGACAGTCTGTATAATCTTAATAATCTAATTGAAACAACAAATTAACAAGTTCATCAATTTACTGCTGTCCCAAAATATGAATATTCAGTACATAAGGGTTCTTCACATTGAGTTCACTTGCAAGCGGTTCCCAGGCTGTCTTTACACAGCATGTCCAAAGTTGCACCTCACCACAAAAGATCATTATAAAAGAGAAATCCAATCATAGATTGATGTGTGGCATACTCTATATAAATAAAAATGCAATGTTAGTTTGTGGGATTAACATAACTCAAAAACCACTGGACGAATTGACACCAAATTTGGACACAATACACCTATCAGGCCAGTGAATGACCACCACTCACAAAAACACTGGGGGGGGGGGGACAGCAGAAGAGACTTTAAAGGCCAAAAAATAAAAATACATTACAAGGCATGTGCAAAACCACATATATACACACACACACAAATATATACTCACACACACACATATATACACACAAAACACATATACACAGACTGGGCCACAGCAACGTGTGGCAGGGGACAGCTAGTACATTTATAAAAGCCTGCTACCCACATGGTATTACACTCAACTGGGGAAAGCAACTGCACCCTATCTAGATACTGGACTGTAACATCTATCAACCCTAATCTGCACAACCAATAGTGAAGCAGTCCAACAATATCTCCAACAATATCTCCTAGCCCCTGCCCAGGGCCACCCTACCATTTGCCCAAGGTCACCTGACTCCTTACTCAGGGCCACCCAACTCCTTGCTCAGGGCCACCCTTCCCCCTGCCCAGGGCCATCCCACTCCTTGCTCAGGGCCACCCTACCCCTTGCTCAGGGACACCTAACTCCTTGCTCAGGGACACCCTACCCCTTGCTCAGGGTCACCCTAACCCAGTGCACATGTAGTCAGAACAAAATGGCAGGCGCTTCCTCAGAAGACCACTGTGATCCTGACATTACTCTGGGATGGAGTGGTTTCTTAGGCTCCCATCTACACAGACCATTTAAAGCACTTTCAAAACAGTGGTTTAGTGGTGCTGAAGATCGCATAGGAAACCCTGGAACCCGCTTCAGTTGACACAAACCACAGAGCCCCGATGCGCATTAAGGCACTTTGTGGGAGTTTTGTTACCGCCGCCACTGCAGCTCGAAGCTAGCTTCGAACTGCATTCAATGGTCAGTGTAGATGGCACTTTAAATCCGATAGTAAGCCTGAAAAGAGAGAACTATTTTAAAGCACACAGTAATGGCACTAGATCAGGCATGAGCAAACTTCGGCCCTCCAGGTGTTTTGGACTTCCTCTCCCCAATATGTGTTAAAGTCCAAAACACCTGGGGGGGGGGGGCAAGTTGGTCTATGCACCCCTAAAACCATCCTCCTGACAAGGAGCCTTGGATAAATTGAAAAGGGAAAGGACTTTGGTTACTGTGTTGCCTTACACTGGAAGCGACTTGGAGGCAACGCAACAGGTCAGAAATCTATACATTTTTCCGCTACGTTGTATGTTTGTAGAGAGTTGTACGAGGCTGGGCGGCAGGGAGAGCGGTTCTTTGGCCGGGAAAGAGGGGCAAGGGGGCGGAAGGGAGGCGGGGCCCTTGGGTATATAAGAGTCCGAGGAAGGGAGGGAGAGAGAAAGAGAAGGAAAGAGAGAGGCGGAGATGGTGGCGCGCCTTGCCGGCCAGCAGCGCCCTTGCAAGCGGCGAAGGGCCGAGGATGTGACCCCCGCGGAGAGGAGGCCCGGGCCCGGCCAGGAGGAGCCCCGCGCCCCGGTCAAGAAGAGGAGCCAGCCGGGGGAGAGGGGCGCTTCTCCCCTCCGGGTCTCCTCTGCCCTGGAGCGGCAGGCCTTCCGAGAATACGGGCCCAGCTGGTACCGCTTCCGAAAGGCGCTGGAAGGGCGCTTCCAGCCGAAAGACCCGCTCGCCCTCCAGCCCCAAGTAAGCCAAGACTCCCCTTTCCGTATGGCAGTGGTTCCCAACCTTCCTCATGTTGTGGTGACCCCCAGCCACAACATTATTTTGGTTGCTATGAATCATAATATAAATATCTGACATGCAGGATGTGTTTCCATTCACTGGACCAAATTTGACCCAAATACCCCCATACGCCCAAATTGGAATACTGGTGGGGTTGGATTGATTCTGTCATTTGGGAGTTGTAGTTGCTGGGATTTATAGTTCACCTACAATCAAAGAGCATTCTGAACTCCACCAGAGATGGAATTGAACCAAACTTGGCACAGAGAACTCCCATGAGCATCAGAAAATACTGGAAGGGTTTGGTGGGCATTGACCTTGAGTTTTGGAGATGTAGTTCACCTACATCCAGAGAGCACTGTGGAATAAAACATTTATTTATTTATTTATTGTTGTTCATTCGTTCAGTCGTCTCCGACTCTTCATGACCTCATGGACCAGCCCACACCAGAGCCCCCTGTCGGCCGTCACCACCCCCAGCTCCTTCAAGGTCAGTCCAGTCACTTCAAGGATGCCATCCATCCATCTTGCCCTTGGTCGGCCCTTCTTCCTTTTGCCTTCCACTTTCCCCAGCATCATTGTCTTCTCTAGGCTTTGCTGTCTCCTCATGATGTGGCCAAAGTACTTCAACTTTGTCTCTAGTATCCTTCCCTCCAATGAGCAGCCGGGCTTTATTTCCTGGAGGATGGACTGGTTGGATCTTCTCACAGTCCAAGGCACTCTCAGAACTTTCCTCCAACACCACAGTTCAAAATTTATTTATTTATTTATTTATTATTTACGACATTTATATGCCGCTCTTCTCACCCCAAAGGGGACTCAGAGCAGCTTACAAGATATATATATATATATATATACACACACATATATAATATACTAGCCGTCCCCTGCCACGCGTTGGTGTGGCTCACATGGGGATTCTTTGTGGGAAATTTGGCCCAATGCTATTGCTGGTGGGGTTCAGAATGCTCTGTGATTGTAGGTGAACTATAAATCCCAGCAACTACAACTCCCAAATGTCAAGATTCTATTTTCCCCAAACTCCACCAGTGTTCACATTTGCACATATTAAGTATTCGTGTAGAGTTTGGTCCAGATCCATCATTGTTGTGACTACAGTGATCTCTGGATGTAGGTGAACTATAAGTCCAAAAGCAAAGGACACTGCCCACCAAACCCTTCCAGTATTTTCTGTTGGTCATGGGAGTACTGTGTGCCAAGTTTGGTTCAATTCCATCGTTGGTGGGGTTCAGAATGCTCTTTGATTGTAGGTGAACTATAAATCCCAGCTACTACAACTCCCAAATGACAGAATCATTTTTTTGAGTAAAGGACATACATTGGGTTGTTAGGTGTCTTGTGTCCAAATTTGGTGTCAATTTGTCCAGTGGTTTTTGAGTTCTGTTAATCCCACAAATGAACATTACATTTTTATTTATATAGATAATTAGCATAGTGCAATATCAATATTATATATTACTATATTGTACTATACCATTATATTGTAATATTATTAATAATATTACATGTAATATAAAATATATAATTAGTAGTATTATATTGTATTACATTATAAAATATTATATGTATATACAATATATTATATTATATTATATTATATTATATTATATTATATTATATTATATTATATTATATTATTAGCATAGCACAGGAGACAAGGTGGAAGTGACCTCCTCTCTCCTCACTCAGGCCCAGAGTGGCAGTTGGTGCTGAGGGGAGGGGTTCCCAACTGATGACATATGATGACATTGATGGATCTGAACCAAACTTGGCATGAATACTCAATATGCCCAAATGTGAACACTGGTGGAGTTTGGGGAAAATACACCTTGATATTTGGGAGTTGTAGTTGCTGGGATTTATAGTTCATCTACAATCAAAGAGCATTCTGAAGCTCACCAACAATAGAATTGGGCAAAACTGCCCACACAGAACCTGCATGACCAACTGAAAATACTGTGTTTTCTGATAGTCTTAGGTGACATCCCCTCTCACACACCCCTTGCAACCCCCCCCCCCCCCAGGGGTCCCTACCCCCAGGTTGAGAAACACTGCCTTATGACAACCCAAAGGAGAACCGATCACTGGGTTTTCTGGGCAAGATTTGCTCAGAGTGTGTTCACTTTAGCTTTCCTATGAGGTTGAGAGAGTGTGAATTGCCCATCATCACTCAGTGGATTGTCGAAGGCTTTCATGGCAGGAATCACTGGGTTGCTGTGAATTTTCCAGGCTGTATGACCATGTTCCAGAAGTATTCTCTCCTGATGTTTCACCTGCATACATGGCAGGCATCCTCAGAGGTTGGGAGGTCTGTTGGAAACTAGGAAAATTGGGTTTATATATCTGTGGAATGTCCAGGGTGGGAGAAAGAACTCTTGTCTGCTGGAGGTCGGTGTGAATGTTTCAATTGGCCACCTTGATTAGCATTTAATGGCCCAGCAGTTTCAAGATTCGGCTTCTTACTGCCTGGGAAATACTTTGTTGGGAGGTGGCCAATTGAAACATTCACACCTACCTTTGTTGGGAGGTGATTAGCCCAGGCAAAAAACAATCAGGACCAGCTAATCACCTCCCTAACTGATTCTTGTCTGGAATTCCGCTGTTTTTTGAGCGTTGCTCTTTATTTGCTTTCCTAATTTTAAGAGTTTTTTAAATACTGTAGGCAGATTTTGGCTACCAATATTAAGAAACTCTAAAATCAGGGCAGTGAATAAAGAGCAACACTAAAAAAATCAAAAAAAAAATCAGGGAATTCCGGACAAGAAACAATCGGGGCCAGCTAATACCTCTCAACAAAGGATCCCCCTAGGCAGGAAGCACCCAGGCTTTGAAGCGGCAAGGCCATTCAATGCCAATCAAGCTGGCCAACTGCAACATTCACACTTGCCTCAAACAGACAAGAGTTCTTTCTCCCACCCTGAGCCTTCCACAGATATATAAACTTCACTTGCCTAGTTTCCAACAGACCTCACAACCTCTGAGGATGCCCTGCCATAGATGTGGGTGTAACGGCAAGAGAGAATGCCTCTGGAACATAGCCATACAGCCTGGAAAACTCACAGCAACCCAGTTTCACTGTTTTGTTATCATATCTCCATTTTTTTGGTCTTGTTTTCCCAGGTAACTGCAGAGGCCCGGTGCAAACTGATCAGCTGGCTCATTCCAGTGTATAAGCACTTTGGCTTCTCTTTTGAATCCTTGTGCCTGGCTGTGAACACGCTGGACCGCTTCCTCACCACCACCCCAGTGGCCGCAGACTGCTTCCAGCTCTTAGGGGTCACCTCGCTCTTAATCTCTTGCAAACAGGTAACAGAATTTAACAAGTCTTCCCTATTGTAGGATCATGACTTGACTTGAATGCTGTAAAAAGTGAAGGACAAACTTTATTAAAACTTGTCTGCAGGGAAGGAAAACATCTGATGAAAACATGGTGATTAGGAAACTTCAAAGAAGCCTAAATATAGAATCATAGAATAAAAGAGTTGGAAGAGACTTCATGGGCCATCCAGTTCAACGCCCTGCCAAGAAGCAGGAATATTGCATTCAAATCACCCCTGACAGATGGCCACCCAAATTAGTTTGGCCTATTTTGAATGGTTAGCTCTTATTGTCAGAGACTCCTTAAATCAATTACACTTACATAAGTGACGGCTTAGCATGATCATGTGGTCATGTGGCCAGCATGACTGCATGGAGCGCCGTTTGTGGTGTAGAAACATTTTTTCCCATGCTTTTGTGCCTCTGGTACACGATTTTCTGTTAAGAAAGTAATGTCCAGCAACACATCTACTTTGTAAACGGAGATACTGACAAAGGCAAGAACAATAAGAAATGTATTGTTGAAGGCTTTTATGGCCAGAATTACTGGGTTGTTGCAGGTTTTTAGGGCTGTGTGGCAATGTTCTAGAAGCATTCTCTCCTGATGTTTCACCTGCATCTATGGCAGGCATCCAGATGCAGGTGAAACATCAGGAGAGAATGCTTCTAGAACATGGTCATACAGCCCAAAAAACCTACAACAACACAATAAGAAATGTTTTGCCTTTGATTTTAATGTAATAACTATTAAAATATATACAGTTTATAGATAGCTTTGGGGATTGTTTTTTTGTTTAAAGACTTGTGCCATAGTGTTGATGCCTATGTGTCTTTCAGGTGGAAGTGCACCCGCCCAAAGTGAAACAGCTCCTGGCCCTTTGCTGCAACACTTTCTCTCGCCAACAACTCTGCAACCTGGAGTGCATCATTCTGAGCAAGCTTCACTTTAACCTGGCAGCCCCTACCATCAGTTTCTTCCTGGACTACTTCACTCACATGCGGATAGAGGCTTGTGAGGCGGATGCCTGGGAGGCCAGCTGTGCCAAAACTTTGGCAAAAGGCGTGGCTGAACTTAGCTTGGCTGACTATGCTTTTAACAAATATATGCCTTCCTTACTGGCAATTTGCTGCTTGGGATTGGCTGACCAGATGTTGCAGCATCAGAAACCACTGGACTTGAAGATAAGTGACTATCCTGAGGGAGAAATGCAAGATTGTATGGACAAGCTGCATTTACTGGTGTCTTTGAATGAGGATTCTTTGCCTCTAGTACTACCCCCTGAGATTTCAGATCAGTATCTGCATTTAGAAAAATGAGTTAGCTAACCAAACAAACCAAAAATACTTGAAGCTATGTGTGTGGACATGCATTTGGAAGAATTTTTTTTGTCTATTTGCCAATGCATGTATAGAAGGATCATAAGTAATACCTCAAAAGTATTTGTTTTGTACTTTTATTAAATAGTCAACAAGTTTTACATGGTATTTATATTAGTAGTGGAAGCTGTAATACTGGTTTAAAATATAATAAATTAAACAATGGCTTCTCTAACCCTTTGAACATCATTTTAGATTCTATTTTGCACAGTAGACTTGTTGTATATTGCACTAATATTATTTTAAATAACAGTGTATATATTCTGCCTGTACTTATTTATTGAGATTATAGTTTATTACTAAGCCATTCATCTAATAAAGTTTCTATCATTAATAATTTGCAGAAGTGTGTTGTATTATTTTCAGTGTACTCTCATGAGAAAATGTGCTAATTATATAATTTTGTGTAGAACATAACTGGTATATCCCTCTGTGCTCAGGGTGCATGTTACCTAATACATATATTTATGATCGTAACTTTAGGATCATAACTAGATTTTGGCAGCAGACTATACTGCCATGTAAAATCCAGGTTATCTGCTTTGAACTGGATTATATGGCAATGTAGGCTTATATAATTCTGTCTGATAACCAATGTCAGAGGAGAAAATACAGGACACAATGGACAGTTATAATCATGTTTCTGTAATACTGACTACCTAAAGACTTCTATGTTCCTTTATTGTAAGAGGACATACATTTGGAGCTTCTAATTTGGAATTTAAGCATTTTATTTATTTATTTACGATATATTTTACCCCGCCCTTCTCACCTTGGAGGGGACTCAGAGCAGCCTTACAACAGGCAGCAATTAGATGCCATGTGAACAAACACAGTAACAATAAACATATACATTGAAATACTAAATTAAAAACAGTATAAAACATTAAAAACCAGTTATTAAAACCACATAATCCGTAATCATAGTCAAGACCATTCCAGTCATGACTGTACATATTCCAGCTTCACTTATTGCACTGCTTCTATCCAAAGGATTGGTCCCAGAGCCATTTTTTACTTTCTTTCTGAAGGTCAGAAGGGAGGGGGCTGACCTGATTTCATTGGGGAGAGAGTTCCATAGCTGAGGGGCCGCCACAGAGAAGGCCCTGTCTCTCGTCCCCACCAACAGCATCTCCAAAGGAGGTGGGACTGAGAGCAGGGCCTCCCTGGATGATCTTAATCTCCAAGATGGTTCATAGTGGGAAATATGTTGGGACAGGTAAGCTGGGCCAGAACAGTTTAGGGCTTTATAGGCTAAAGTCAGCACTTTAAATTGTGCTTGGTAGCAGACACGTCAGCAGTCAGTGGAGTTGACGTAACGGGGATTGTATGCTGTCTGTATGCTGCTCCAGTGAGGAATCTGGCTGCCTCCTGTTGGATCACTTGAAGCTTCCAAACAGTCTTCAAAGGCAACCCCATGTTGAGCGCATTGCCGTAATCTATTCAGGATATAACAAGTGCAAGGACCACGGTGGCCAATTCTGGCTTCTCAAGGTACATATGCAGCTGGTGCACAAGTTTTAATTGTGCAAAAACTCTCCTGGCCACTGCTGATACCTGTGGTTGTAGGCTCAGTGATGAATCTAGGATCACTTCCAAGCTGAGAACCTGTGTTTTCAGGGGCAGTATAACCCCATCCAGCTGTAACCCTATACCCTGTTCAGCCTTATGACTGACCAGGAGTACCTCTGTCTTGACTTGATTCAATTTCAATTTGTTCGCCCTCATCCAGATCATTACAGCTGCCAAGCACTGATTCAGGACCTGAACAGCCTCAGCAGCAGGTGGAAAGGAGCAATAGAGTTGGATGTCATCTGCATACAGATGACATTGAACTCCAGCGGTTTCATTTTACAGTTCCATAGCACACAAGTGGTATTTTAGGAAAGTGAGAAATAGAAAAAAAATCACCCTTTTACCTATATAGTGCAGCAGGTGAAGCATTTAAGACCAAAAAGGTATAGCATTTGGAAAAAAGTGAGTTTGCTGCCCTCTCAGTCTGGCCCTATCTCAAACATGAGCTGAATTCAAATTCTTCTCCCTTCTAGCTTCTACTTAATATGAAACGACAACATCTAACATCTGAAGGGGAATTTTTTTGTGCTCCCCTTCTTGATAAAGACTAGTCTTTTGAACTATATATACATAAAAAGCATAAACACAAAGTAGCAATAAAAAAACTAGAGCTGGGGAACTCATTCCAAATGCTCTTCACATTAAAACAAATCAACAAACAAAATAAACTTCTGCAAGCTGAAAACTAACAAATCAAGCTAAATCACAGCCCTTGCCACTTTTGCTTGTTTTCTCTTTGCAGTGAGATGTTTTAAAGAAGGAAACACTGACTTATTAAAAACGTTATTTCCTGGTGCAAGCCTTTCTTCTATTTCAGATCTTCCCCTTTTTCTGTATGTGTTCTCTATATAGTCAATAATAACACCACTTAAGCAAATCATGAAAGGTTCATTTGGTGTAATGTAATGATTAGAGCATTGGACTATAGTTGTGGAGACCAGAATTCGAATCCCATTTGGTCACAAAACCCACTGGGTGACCATGGCCAGCAAAACTCTCTCAACCTCTGAGAAAGGCAATGACACACCTCTTCTGAACAAATCTCAACAAGAAACCCATGTGGTTGGGCCTCTATAGGTTGGAAACAACTTGAGGGCAACTTGTTTTCTGCTGTCCTGGAGACAAGGATGCGGAGCAATGGTTTCAAACTACAGGAAAAGAGATTCCACCTGAACAGGAGGAAGAACTTCCTAACTTTGAGAACTGTTTAGCAGTGGAACTCTCTGCCCCAGAGTGTGGTGGAGGCTCTTTCTTTGGAGGCTTTTAAACAGATGCTGGATGGCTATCTATCGGGGGTGCTTTGAAGGTGATTTTCCTGCTTCTTGGCAGGGGGATGGCCTGGATGGTCGACTAGGTCTCTTCCAACTCTATGATTCCATGATCTTTAAGTAATATAGTGACCAGGGAATTTACATGTGCTTGAACTACATCTTTTTTTTTTTTTTGTAATCTCTTAATTTACAGAGGTTGTTAAATTGAACACGATTTATTGAAAAAATACATTGAATGACTTCCAAAACCAGTATCAGAACTATTTCTGACTGTGAGAGCTGTTCAGCAGTGGAATTCTCTGCCTCGGAGTGTGGTAGAGGCTCCTTCTTTGGAGGCTTTTAAACAGAGGCTGGATGGCCATCTGTTGGGGGTGCTTTGAAGGTGATTTTCCTGCTTCTTGGCAGGGACTTGGGCTGGATGGCCCA
Source organism: Anolis sagrei (assembly GCF_037176765.1). Taxonomy (NCBI): domain Eukaryota; kingdom Metazoa; phylum Chordata; class Lepidosauria; order Squamata; family Anolidae; genus Anolis; species Anolis sagrei. The sequence continues at coordinate 272,716,836 of NC_090022.1, forward strand.
TGAGGTATCTTCCAACTCAATGATTCTATAGGACCTCATCACACCAGTGAATAAATCCACTTTAAATCTGATTGCTGCCTCTTGCAGACTTCTGGGGTTTGAAGTTTTGGGAGGAGCCTTTAACAGCCACACTAAACTACCAACCCCAGAATTCTGCAGGAGGCAGAAACCAGATTTAAAGTGGATTCATTCTCTAGTGCAGTGTTTCTCAACCTGGGGGTCGAGACACCTGGGGAGGGGGTTGCGAGGGGATTGTCAGTATTTTCTGTAGGTCATGGGGGTCATGGGGGTTCTGTGTGGGAAGTTTGGCCCAATTCTATCATGGGTGGGGTTCAGAATGCTCTTTAACTGTAGGAGGACCATACATCCCAGCAACTACAACTCCCAAATGTCAAGGTCTATTTCCACAGACTCCACCAGTGTCCACATTTGGGCATATTGAGTATTCATGTCAAGTCTGGTCCAGATCCATCATTGTTTGAGTTCAAAGTGCTTTCTGGATATAGGTGAACTACAACTTCAAAACGCAAGGTCAATGCCCACCAAACCCTTCCACTATTTTCTGATGCTCATGGGAGTTCTATGTGCCAAGTTTGGTTCAATTCCACCATTGGTGGAGTTCAGAATGCGCTTTGATTGTAGGTGAACTATAAATCCCAGCATCTACAACTCCCAAATGACAAAATCAATCCAACCCCAGCAGTATTCCAATTTGGGTATATCAAATATTTGTGCCAAATTTGGTCCAGTGAATGAAAATACATCCTGCATATCAAACATTCACATTACATTTCATAACAGTAGCAAAATCACAGTTATGAAGCAGCAACGAAAATGTTATGTTATGGTTGGAGGTCACCACAACATGAGGAACTGTATTAAGGGGTTGTGGCATTGGGAAGGTTGAGAAACACTGGTAGTATTTGAGTGCTGCTGGGGCCTCACCAAAGCTACAATTCCATGCCATGGAGAAGTTGTGAAAGTGATGCCAAACTGCATTCATTCCACAGTGTGGGGTTTCCTCCAGGAGCAAAGCTGCAGGTGCTCTGCTAGGTCCAGTTGTGAAGAGCAGAGGGAGGATGCTCTGCCCGTGTTGGGAGGCATTCTCACCTTTCCACCCTGGAAGCGAGGTCTTGCAGGGGGAGGGGGAGGGGGATCCCTGACACAAAGGGAGCTGGGATTTGTTACTCCTTGGAGACCGAAGCCCAAAGCCCCGTCGGTTGGCGGCGGCGCCAATGTGCAAGGAAAAGGCGCAATTCGGTGCAGAGCGGCGGGCGAGAGCCTGATGCGGGCAAAGGGGAGGGAAGGGCTCGGTTGCGTTGCCAGGCTGGCCCCTGCCTCCCTGCCTCTGCCTTCTTGCCAAGGCGGAGGAGTCCAGGGCCCGCCTTCGCCCCCGGCTTTCCCTCTTCCCAGCTCCGCTCCTGCCCAGCCCATCCGTCCTGGCCCCAGGCGAGGGAAGGCAAGCCATGCAGAGCCACCGCAGCAGCAGCAGGCAAGCCTGTGGCGACCTCTGTCCCAACCGGGTGCAAGATCTGGCCCAGAGGCTGGTGGGCAAAAAGCCGGGCAAAGGAGAGAGGAAGGTGCGTTCATCACCGGGGGAAAGGAGGAGACAGAAGAGAAACCCAAGGGCGCATCTCCACTGGAGGACTCATTATTTATTGACCCTTCTCTGGGTCCCCCCTTCCAGATGTTTTGGACTCCAACTCCCACTATTCCTAACAGCCTCAGGTCCCTTCCTTTTCCTTGGTCATTGGTCTGGGTCGTAGTGGTCCCAGGAAGTGTGTGAAGGTACTGCAAGTTCCATCATGTGGTCCGTCCTCCTCCAAAGTGCACCATGATGTGGAGTGGGTCATGAGGGCTCTGTGTGCCAAGTTTGGTCTTTATCGGTTGTTGGTGTTGGTCACAGTAGTCTCAGGAAGTGAGTGAAGGTACTGCAAAGCCCATCATCCACAGTCCATCCTCCTTAAAAGTGCATCAGGATGTAGAGTGGATCATGGGGGTTCTGTGTGCCTAGTTTGGTCTTTATCGGTTGTTGGTGTGGGTCACAGTGGTCTCAGAAAGTGAGTGAAGGTACTACAAACCCCATCATCCAGAGTCCATCCTCCTTAAAAGTGCATCAGGATGTAGAGTGGTTCATGGGGGTTCTGTGTGCCTAGTTTGGTCTTTATCGGTTGTTGGTGTGGGTCACAGTGGTCTCAGGAAGTGAGTGAAGGTACTGCAAAGCCCATTATCCATGGTCCATCCTCCTTAAAAGTGCACCAGGATGTAGAGTGGATCATGAGGGCTCTGTGTGCCAAGTTTGGTCCAGATCTCTGATGTGTGGGGGCCATGGTGTTCTGTGAGAGGTGAATTGGGTGAAGGTACTCGAAATCCCATCGCCCGTGATCCATCCTGCCCCAAACCTCACCAGGTTGTAAAGTGGGCCATGTGGGAATGACCAATGAAAAGGGAAAGGGCCTGAGGCTGTTAGGCATGGTGGGAGTTGAAGTCCAAAACACCCGGAATGAGGGGCCAAGTTACCCCATAGTTTGACACCAATTTGACTACTATTCCCTATTCAGACACAGGAAGATGGGCAATGATCAAATGCCTGTCTGAGCATATACAGAGCTCCCAGAATAATCACTACCAGCCATTGAATAGTAGAGAAAGCTTTCCTGAGCATCTTGAAACCTCAGCAACTTAAATTTAGGAGTTTTATCTAGCAATCATTTCAGCTCTTGAACCATAGATGCTCTTCCAAAACAATCCCAACCAATGACTCAGGTATATGACAAAAGCTGCCAGTGTTTAAAAGGCAATGTACCAGTAGTTCTGTCTTTGCAACATGTTTTCTCAGAGGCAAAACCCACAGAGTGCAATGGGACTTCCTTGAAATCCAAACTGATGGCTTTGAGATTTTAATCTGTTTCCCTTGCAGGTCCCACGGAAGATTCAACCTAGAAGCAACCCAGTCACCATTTATAATGATCCCCCTTTGGATTCTATAGATATAGGTGAGTTTGACTTGAAATTGACCTATGTTTTTGGATATGTAACAATTTCTTTTGCAAAAATTATATATTACCTGCTTCTTAACTAATACAGCATAGCCATCCCTTTGCAAAGACAATAATCATCCTTCCAATCAAGGTACAGTGTTGTTGTTTATTCATTCAGTCACTTCCGACTCTTCGTGACCTCATGGACCAGTCCATGCCAGAGCTCCCTGTCGGCTGTCACCACCCCCAGCTCCTTCAGAGTCAGGTACAGTAGAGTCTTGCTTATCCAATCTTCGCTCATCCAACGTTCTGTATTATCCAACGAAATCTGCCTCCTGCCCAGATCCACAGCTGTTTCAATACATTGCGCTGTTATGGTGCTAAATTCGTAAATACAGTAATTACTGCAGAACAATACCATACATTGAACTGCTTTTTCTGTTGATTTGTTGTAAAATCAGTGCTTAACTTGTAAAATCATTGAGTAATTTGACATTTAATAGGGTTTTTTCTTAATCCCTTCTTATTATCCAACATTTTTGCTTATCCAACGTTCTGCTGGCCCATTTATGTTGGATAAGCGAGACTCTACTGTAATATAACATAATCAAGAATGAAGAACTTTTGGGAGTTTCCTGCTGTTTTTGGATTGCAGCTCCCAGTAGCCCCTGCTCGTTAGGCCAAGGGTTATAGGGATGGAGTTTCAAAAAGATATTTTAGATATGTTGTAGAAGGCTTTCATGGCCAGAATCACTGGATTTCTGTGAGTTTTCTGGGCTGTATGACCAAGTTCCAGAAGCATTCTCTCCTGACATTTCACCCAAATCTATGGCAGGCATCCTCAGAAGTTGTGAGGTTGTCAGACAAGGCCATACACCCAGAAAACTTACAGCAACCCATCTATCAGATAGCTTTTTTGGTTGGGGATGGACAGTTTTTAAGATGAATTTGAACTGCAGAAACCAAAGGATAATAATTACCCTAGAAAAATTAATCTGGAATACATTCCTCTTGATGATTCTTGTATATATCATTTGTCTTTCTGCTGACAAACTCTCCTTGCATGCTTTCTCATCTGGCTCATGGCCAGATTAGTTCATTTTATAGCAACTCCAGTTACCTCTTCCACTGACCTGTCCTTTCCTTCAACAGCCTTTCCAACCATCGATTGGCAAGATTTAGCTGACTGCACCTCAGTTTTCCAGCAGGAGGTTGCTAGAATTTCTCCAATTCCGCAGGTAATTCACAGCCCGTCACCAAATATAATCTTCCTTGTGTTCTTCATATATTTGATGTATTATTATTACACTCTGCATGCAACTATATTGACATCATATGCACATCTGGAATTTGCAGTTTAAGGAGAGGTGTTTAGAAACTCAGCTAGGGAGTGCTTCACCAAACTACAAATCACAGAATTCCACATCATGCATCCAGGAGAATTATAGTGGCATCATACTGCTCTAAGTCTGTGGAGTAAAAGGGCCTTGGGAGCCATTGCAAAACAAGAAGTTACCAACAAGATAGGTTCTGTAGGTTTGTTCTTAAGTTGAATTTATTTGTAAGTTGGAACAGGTGTATTTCTTAAGTGTACCTTCAGCCAAAAAATATCTTTTAAAGCTTTGAGTAACACAGAGAAGGGTTACCACCCCTGTGGTGTTTCTTTTGCTGTCTCTGCCCCTGTTCAGAAGATTTCACCTCTCTTTCAGTCCCTGTGAAAATTGGATTTTGAAAAATGTGGCTTGTTGTGAAAACAAGGATTGGTGATAAAGCTTCAGTGGAGACACCTTTTCCCCATGATAACTCTTTCAGGGGTGAATTTCCCTTTCAAGAGGTAGATTTATCTCACTTCCTGTTGTCTTACTCCTGTTCTTAACCATGAGTCATTTGTAAGTCAGATGTTTGTAACTCAGGGGCTGCCAGTATAGTACTCTGTGTGTGTCCCCTTCAAGTCTCCTGTTGACTTATGACACACATATGAATTTCATAAAAGGAATACTCAGAGGTGATTTTGTCATTTCCTTCCTCTGAAGGATATTCTACAGCACTTGGTATTTATTGGTGGTCTCCCATCCAGGTACTAATCAGGGTCGCCCGGGCTTAACATCCAAGATCATATGGAATCTAGGGCCCACGGTGATGCAATGGGTTAAACCATTGAACTGCTGAGCTTGCTGACTTGAAGGTTGACAGATCAAATCCGAGGGTTGGGATGAGCTCCCCGCTGTTAGCCCCAGCTCCTACCAACCTAGCAGTTTGAAAACATGCAAATGTGAGTAGATCAATAGGTACCACCTTGGTGGGAAGGCAAATAGGTGCCTCATGCAGTCATGACAGCCACATGACCAGGAAGTGTCTATGGGCAACGCAGGCTCCTTGGCTTGGAAATGGACATGAAGAAAAGGAGATGAGCAACTGCCCCAAAGCCCAGATGACCACCACCTCCAGAGCTGGAAGTGAAAAGGGGAAGCCTTTGCCTTTGTGTATTTCTGTTTCATTGTATCAAGACATTTAATGTTTGCCTGAGTTTGTATATATGCTGTAATCCTCTCTGAGTCTCCTTGGGGAGATAGGGCAGAATATAAATAGGTCAGGTAAAAGTTTTCTCCTGACATTAAGTCTGGTAATGTCTGACTCTGAGTGTTCATCTCCATTTCTAAGCTGAAGAGCCAGCGTTTTCATCTGGCTGACATGACTTCATGGAGCGCCGTTACCTTTCCACCGGAACGAAACCTATTGATTTACTCACATTTGCATGTTTTCAAACTGCTAGGTTGGCAGAAGCTGGGGCTAAAGCGGGAGCTCACTCTGCTCCCCAGATTCGAACCGCCAACCCTTCAGTCAGCAAGTTCAGCAGCTCAGCGATTTAAACCACTGCGCCACCGGTGGCTCCAGAATTTGAATATAAATAAAATATTATTTATTTATTTACTTTATTATTATTATTATTATTATTATTATTATTATTATTATTATTATTACTATGCCACTTCAATTGTCATAGTAACATCCTGTGGAATCATGGGATGTATAGTTTGGGGAGGCACTGGAGTCACCTGTCTCAAAAATTCAAAATGCTCTTTCTCAACCAGTCAATCAAAGAATTTCATACAATGGAACCATGGCAGTTAAAGTGGAATCATAGTTCTAGAAGTCTGTAGTGTGAATGGGCTGCAGGTTAGGGAGAAAGGTGGGGTTTTGTTTAATCTTGGACCATCCAGCTATTGTTGGCCACAGATTCTGAGAGCCGAAACATAAAGCATCTGGACAACTAAAGACTTAGGACTGCTGGGTTAGGGCAAAGGAAAACTGGTCACTGTGGCTTTTGGTTCAGGATAATAATGAATCAGAACTTTTAGGGATCTATCCAAGGTGCTGGGCCCTAATCCCAAATGAGCAACTATGATAACTCTTTTGAATGTTGAAGTAAGACCTGGAGTGAATTTATTTATCTTGCCATGGATATGGAAGGCACTAGATGTCATCTTGTCATCCTTTGACCCCCTTGGTCATAATTTGGTCCAGCCTCCTAGAACAAGTAGCCAAAAAGAGCATGGGCAAACTTTGGGTCTCCAGGTGTTTTGAACTCCAACTCCCACCATTCCTAACAGCCTCAGGCCCTTTTCAGTTTAAGCAGTTGAGGGTGAAAAGAAAAGGGTCTGAGGCTGTTAGGAAGGGTGGTAGTTGGAGTCCAAAATACCTGGAGGGCTCAAGTTTGCCATACCAGCTCTATACTATGGAATCATGAGATTTGTTGTTTGGTGAGGCATCAGATCTACTTGACAGAAAATGGCCGAAGACCTTGTAAAACTACAATTGCCATAGCAGTGAGCCATGGAATAGTTAAAGTGGTACCAAAGTGCACTGTGTAGATGCAGCCCTGGTTACTAACCACAATTCTCATAGCAGTGAGCCATGGCAGTTAAAGTGGTACCAAAGTGCACTGTGTAGATGCAGCCCTGGTGACTAGCCACAAGAGTGCATAGGCAGCTCACAAAACTCCTTACCTGGCAGCCTCTTTGGGAACCTTCCAATTGCCAAAGTGTCAACATCAGGACTATAGGCAGGCCTAACTCCAAGGGATATGATTGGCTCCTGTGGCTGTCCAATGAGTTCCTCCCTGCGTCTTAAAGGGCTATTTGTAAACTCGAGTCAGTTCTGACTTTTCTGCAGGGACCTCTGGTTGGCTGCTGTCTTTTTGATGGGCTCGTGCACCATGGCGCTGCAAGCTTGCAGCTTCCATCACCTGGCTTGGCCCATGGATATCCAGGTGAGACAAGGTGGAATAAGTAATTTGAGCTTTGAACTCTCAGCCTTAGAGGAAGAGCAACTACACTGTCAAATTAATGCAGTTTGAGACCCCATTGGCCCTGGCTCAATGCTGTAGCATCATGGGAGTTGTAGTTTGGTGAAATATTATTATTATTATTTATTTTTATCCTGCTTTTCTCCCATGGATGGGACTCAGCGGTCTGGCAGGGAAGGCTAAAGGCCTTGTAAAGCTACAACTCCCAGGATTCCATCGCATAGAATCAGGGCAGTTAAAGGGGTGTCAGTGTAGATGCACCCCATGATTCTGGAAACTGGACTTTGAATCCTTGCTCAGTCACAGGTAACCTTGATTAAGGTTGCATCTAGAATTAATGGGGCTTGACACCTCTTTAACTGCCATGACTCAATGTTGCGGTATCATGGAAGTTGTAGTTTTATAAAATCCCTTAACTTTCTCCATCAAATAGTGCAAACTACAAATCCTAGGATTCCATAAGCATTGAGCCATGGCAGTTAAAATGGGTTTAGATTTGCAGTTTGGTGAATCACCAACACTCTTTGACAGAGAAAGCTAAGGATCTTGTAAAACTACAACTCCAAGGATTCTATAGCATTGCACCATGGGGCAGTTAAAGGGGTGTCTACAGGAGACATGGGCAAACTCTTGCCCTCCAGGTGTTTTGGACTCCAACTCCCACAATTCCTAACAGCCTACCGGCTGTTAGGAATTGTGGGAGTTAGAGTCCAAAACACCTGGAGGGCAGGAGTTTGCCTATGCCTGGCCTACAGTGAAGATGCAGTCCAAGACACACTCTCTCAGCCTCAGAGGAAGAGCAAAGGTAAACTTATTTCTGAATAAATATTTCCAAAGAAAGCTCCATGATAGGATTGCCATATATCTGCAATGACTTGAAGGTCCACCATAAGATGCGACTGAACATTTACATGACGACCTGCAGAAGTCCCAACAAGAGGATATCAGATGAGGATTTCTCTAATTCCCACTTTTCTCTTGCATATATTTCAGAGCGTTTGCTTGCAGCCTGAGCCAGAATTTGATTTCCAAGAGTTTCGCGATGCTGTCGATAGCTTCATATCAGGTACGTGTAGGGAGAGTTTAGTTCAAAATCTCACAGCAGTTAGATGGGAGAGAAAATGATTGCTTGGGTAAGTGGGGGGAAAGAGGTAAGGATTACCAGGTTCAGTGAGATCAGAAGAGTCTTGGTGGAAGCAAATGAAAAGGTTGTTGGATGCTGTGTTTAGTTGGTAAAAAGAGTCCAGATAAACATTCCAGCTCTATTTCTGGTGACTGAAGAGATATTTCCAAGCAAATGAGATATGGGAGATGTAGGATTCTGATAGCTTATTATAAGGTTCAAAAACAGCTAGAGAGAACGAGGAAACTGTCTAAGGGTGCAGTGCTTTTTCCTCTTTGCTACTCTGCTGATTTGAAACCATTCTCCTCTAGCCAGTTACTGATTCTGTATGGGAATGGGGGAGTCCCACAGATCTATTTTTTTAATACTGGTAGCCAGTATTAAATGCCAGTATTTTCCTAATATTCATATTAGGAAAAGATGAAAATCCCCTCTCTCCGTGTTGTTCATATCTTGTTCTGTTTTATTGTTTATTTAAAGTATTTTATCTCATTTTGTAGTCACTATCAGGCATGTAGCCAGGGGGGGGGGGAGGGGCTTGGGGGACCTTAGCCCCCCCCCCAATTCTCATGGTGGTCTGCGAGAAGGCCTTACTGGTGCATTATTTAAACTGTTATGTTTATTCATATCATGATCTGATCACCATGCTCAATATATCCCATATGCATGGGGGTATTGGGGTAACGATACAAAAGGTTTACTAGGGTAGACCCTCTTTCACTCAGGCTCACCCCCCCCAAACCAAACTCAGCCCCCCCCCCCCCCCGAAACAAAATCCTGGCTACGGGCCTGCTCACTATGTAACTATAATAATCTAGAAAGACATGACATGAAAGGAAAAAGGGATGGGAGGGGAAAATGAAAAAAGTGGTAACAGTTCAGTAGCAGAAATAATTCTATTTCATATCGCATGTCAGTTGGTTTCAACCTGTTGGAATGACTATGGGGAAGAAAAATTTTGAGCTGGTCTGGTGGACTGGTCTTGTGCTTTCCGCATCTGTCAATGACATTATTTGTGCCTGTACCTTGGGAAGTCAGATTTAGCCATGGTGGTCCACACTCTTGTTACATCTCGAATAGACTACTACAATGCACTCTATGTGGGGTTGCCTTTGAAGACTGTTCAGAAGCTTCAAGTAGTCCAACGGGTGGCAGCCAGGTTTCTAACTGGAGTGGGGTACAGGGAGCACATAACCCCCTGTTGCACCAGTTCCACTGGCTGCTACTGAGCACAATTCAAAGTGCTTGCTTTAGCCTATAAAGCCCTAAATGGGTTCCGGTCATCTTACCTGTCCGAACATATCTCCCCCTATGAATAATCTTGGAGGTTACAACCGCCTGGGAAGGCCCTACTCTTGGTCCCACTTCCTTCACAGGTGTGACTGGTGGAGATGAGAGATGGGGCCTTCTCGGTGGTGGCACCTCGGCTATGGAACTCCCTCCCCAGGGAAATCAGCTTCCTCCCTCCTGACCTTCAGAAAGAAAGTTAAATCCTGGTTGTGCGACCAAGCATTTGCACACTGATTCCCAACAATAATTTCTGTGCAATAACAGTTGGAATATGCTTTTGGACTGTGTGATTTTAAGTAATTATTTTAAGTGATATGTTTTAATTATGTAATCTTAAAGTATATGTTGTTTTATATTTTTATATCTATTCAAGGCATTGAATTGTACTTTTGCTGTGAGGCACCCTGAGTCACCTTCGGGGTGAGGGATGTGTAAGGAATTATTCATTCCTCGCCTTGTCCCCAGCCCAGGAACTCATTCTTTTCTGCTGTAGTTTAGCAAATCCTAATATTTAATATTCTGCTTCACGTCTAGTTTGGTTTTCAGCACTAAAAATCATTTATGTATATATCAATCACAAGAATAATTCTGCTCAACCATATAATTCGATTCCTATTGGTCTCCCTAGATTCTTCCTCACTGATGCCTCCTCTGCTAGACTCTGACGATTTCTCTTTTCCTGTGGATGACGATGAACCATTCAGCCCTTGCCTCCAGCAACCTTCACAGGTTGATCCTGCTTCACAGACAAATAGAGAAAACATCTCTTCTTCTGAGCAGTATTGGAAGGATTTGGCCGATCATAACCAGAAAGCACTAGGGAATGCGCTTGTGGAAAACAATCAGGTACAAAAGCACAAAAATGGCATTTAGATCACCCTGAGAACTCACTTTGCTATGGATACCTTTGGTGCATTGTCTGGAAATAAGTTGAATGGCACACTAACTTGGAATCAGATTGTTATATTGAAACAGAATTGATTAAGAGTCATAATTGTTTACCTTGTGTCAGGACCAAGCAACTATGGGAAATTAAAGGCTATATTATTCCACTGGGAGACCTGGGAAAAACTTTTTTTCAAAACTAGAGGGTTTTTTTTTGTGTGTGTCAGGAGCGACTTGAGAAACTGCAAGTTGCTTCTGGTGTGAGATAATTGGCTGTCTGCAAGGACATTGCCCAGGGGACGCCTGGATGTTTTGATGTTTTACCATCCTGTGGGAGGCTTCTCTCATGTCCCCCCCATGGGAAGCTAGAGCTAAGATGGGAGCTCACCCTGCTCCACAGATTCAAACCATCAACTTGTCGGTCAGCAGTCCTGCCAGCACAAGTGTTTAACCTATTGTGCCACTGGGGAGTAAAGGTGATTTTCGGTCACTATCAGGGTTTTGGTCCTAAAAAATGCCTCAAGGAGGCTCAAAAACATGGTAAAAATGCCCAAGGGGGATTTGGGGTTATTTCTTTACCCCTAAGCTCCCCAACAGCTATGAAAATAGCTTTGGGTGTCTACATTTGGACATTGGGCTCTCTAATATTTGGCCTATAGCTACCATCAACCCCACCCAGCATGACCAATGGCAAGAAATTGTGGGAATTGTAATCTAAAACATCTTGAGGGCCAAAGGTCCCTTGGGTTAAGAGGAAAATTATGTTTTCTGAAGGAACAGTTGATTAAGCCCAAGTTACTTCTTGTTCTAGTGAAGCTAGTATGTTTTGCATATATTGGATTGTCAAGAAAAACATTTGTCCTACCTTCCAAGGAAAAGATGGTTAGATAGAGGTTGAGGATTTTAAATGCTCAGGACCAGAAGTGTTGCATATTTTGTCTTTTTCCAGATTTTGGAGTACTTGCACACACATAATGAGGTGCTTTGGAGATGAGATCCAAATCTAAACACAAAATTAATTTATGTTTCATATGCATCTTCTATGCATAGCCTGAAGACAGTTGTATATACAGTATACGCATGAAACAAAGTTTGTCTACATGGAATGACAAGAAAGCAAAGGTGTCCAGATTCGAGCCACCCATTATTGAGACCAGTTATGGCATTCTGGGTTAGAGATGCTCAACCTGTATGCTGGCCTCCCAGGGAAAGAGATATCTTCCTGCATGAATAAAAACAGGAGAGTCGTTAAGTATTTGACAGGTCACAAAAATGTGGCTTGGAGTCTCCGGTGGTGCAGTGGGTTAAACCACTGAGTTGCTGAACTTGCTAACCGAAAAGTCTCAGGTTCGAATCTGGGGAGCGGGGTGAGCTCCCATTGTTATCCCCAGCTTCTGCCAACCTAGCAGTTCGAAAACATGCAAATATGAATCATAGAATCATAGAATCAAAGAGTTGGAAAAGACCTCATGGGCCATCCAGTCCAACCCCCTGCCAAGAAGCAGGAATATTGCATTCAAATCACCCCTGACAGATGGCCACCCAGTCTCTGTTTCAAAGCTTCCAAAGAAGGAGCCTCCACCACACTCTGTGGCAGAGAGTTCCACTGCTGAATGGCTCTCACAGTCAGGAAGTTCTTCCTCATGTTCAGATGGAATCTCCTTTCTTTTAGTTTGAAGCCATTGTTCCGTGTCCTAGTCTCCAGGGAAGAAGAAAACAAGCTTGCTCCCTCCTCCCTGTGGCTTCCCCTCACATATTTATACATGGCTATCATATCTCCTCTCAGCCTTCTCTTCTTCAGGCTAAACATGCCCAGCTCCTTAAGCCGCTCCTCATAGGGCTTGTTCTCCAGACCCTTGATCATTTTAGTCGCCCTCCTCTGGACACATTCCAGCTTGTCCATATCTCTCTTGAATTGTGGAGTAGATCAATAGGTGGGAAGGTAATGGCTCTCCATGCAGTCATGCCAGCCACATGACCGAGGAGGTATCTATGGACAATGCCGGCTCTTCGACTTAGAAATGGGGATGAGCACCAGAGTCGGACATGACTGGACTTAATGGCAGGGGAAATCTTTACCTTTACCTAAAATGTGGCTGGTATTTACATTATAGGTTAAGTGTGTTCTTTTGATTACCTCCGGCTGTACATTTCACACTGGCTGTGTTGATCTCTCAACAGCTTCAAGTGACCTTGACCCAAAAGCAGGAAGAGATTGCTTCCTTGAAAGAAAAGAATACCCAGCTGAAGGAACTGGCTAGCCAAGCAAAACAGCTCGCCTCTGTGCTGGATGTAGGTGCTAAAATATCTTTCTGGGTCATTCCATCTTGTGGGTTTTTAATACATGTTTGGCAATAGTAACCATCAACCTGAACCCTGCTGTTGTTGATGGAAATTCTGGTGATGACGGAAATTCACTCGCTTTCACCCTATACAATTGCCGTATATTGTTACATTTCACTCTGTAGAGGGGACTGTTGCTCAAACCCATGTTAGGAGCACGTGATAAACGTTTCCCCCAAAAATTATTTAATATTTTTTTAAAAATCAAATAAAAACGGTTTTCCTAATTTCATATCTCCTGGACTGAACATGAAATGGGATGCAGTTTGTGTCTGAAATCTGTACATTTCTGAGTCAGCATTCTGTTCTGTGAAACAGAAAAATATTCACTAGCATGTCCACATTGGAAAAAAGCATGCAAAAAGTCACTACATAGATTTCTTAATTGGGTACAGTTGCACTTTAATCAATGAAGGGGCAATTGGGAAAAAAGATGCTCAAAAATACAAACAGAACTTTTCTGCTCAGGACACTTAATGCAGTGGGTTTTTGTAAGTTTTTCGGGCTGTATGGTCATGTTCTAGAAGCATTCTCTTCTGATGTTTCACCTGCATCTGTGGTAGGCACCCTCAGAGGTTGTGAGGTCTGTTGGAAACTAGGAAAGTTGGGTTTATATATCTGTGGAAAGTCCAGGGTGGGAGAAAGAACTCTTGTCTGTTGGGGTTAGGTGTGAATGTTTCAATTGGCCACCTTGATTAGCATTTCATGACCTGACAGTTTTTAGATGTGGCTTGTTAATACCTGGGGGAATCCTTTGCTGAGAGGTGATTATGAAAATGAACAAAATCTGGCTATTAAAAAACTCTAAAATTATAACAGTAAATAAAGAACAAAACTCAAATGCAAGAGAACTACAGACAAGAAACAATCAGGAACACCTAATCACCTCACCAAAGGATTCTCCCAGACAGTAACAAGCCACACCTAAAAACTGTCAGTCCATCAAATGCTAATCAAGATGGCCAATTGAAACAGTCACACCTAGCTCCAACAGACAAGAGTTCTTTCTCCCACCTTGGACTTTCCACAGATATATAAACCCAATTTTCCTAGTTTCTAACAGACCTCACAACCTCTGAGGATGCTTGCTATAGATGCAGGCAAAACGTCAGGAGTGAATGCTTCTAGAACATGGACATACAGTCCAAAAAACTTACAACAACCCAGTAATTCTGGTCATGAAAGCCTTCGACAATACACACTTAATGCAGTTTGACACCACTTAAACTGTCATAGTTTGGTGCTCTGGAATCATTGTATTAGTAGTTTTCAAGGTCTTTAGCCTTTCTATGCCAAAGAGTGTTGATGCCTCACCAAACTATAAATCCCAGGATTCCATAGCATTGAATCATGGCAGTTCAAGTGGTGTGTCAAACGGCATTAATTCTGCAGCTGCACCCCTGGAGTTGTGTAAAAGAGAAAGTGCAGAAATTCCTACTCCTAAATTGCACTTTCTCCATATTGTATGTATGTTGCACAAACAGTAAATGCCTCACTTTATGTTGCTTGGTAGAAGCTGATGATTCCCCAGTGCAAAGACAGCCCAGATGTTTTTCTCACCAATGGCCCCAACAAGAGAAGCCTCCCGCATGCTTCTGTTGCTGAGCAAGAAGGTGACATGGAAGTGAACGAAATTTTGCGAGAGATATCAGACAAATGCAATGCAGCACTGCAGTCCATTGACGACAGGGGCCCGAAGCGCCCTCGTGGGGAGAATGAAGCAATCCACATGTATGGATCCTTCCAGGGATTACAGACACGCAGCAGCCGTAGCTCCCTGGACTTGAGTGGCAGTGAGCTGGAGGAAGGGGTCTCTTTCAGGACGTCCATCCAAGAGCATTGTAATATCCGGACGATGGCTTTTCCTCAAGGCAATGCGTTTACTGTCAGGACAGTTACTGGGGGTTATAAATTCAGATGGGTACCTAGCTGATGTAAGGACCAAGCAATCAGCTAACTACACTTGCCTCACTTTCCAGTTACTTCTTCCCAAATCTCCACTAACGTCCAGGAGAAGAGCTGCCAAGGCAACTCATGTTGTGTGGTTCTGACATCTAATTGATGAAAACTAAAGTTCCTGATAATTGGGGGAAAGGTAAATACTTCAGAAAAAGAGCTAATTTAGGATTATAAGATGCCATCTTATGTTATATCAGCCCATTGGTTCATTTAAGACTCCTATTTTCAGCTCCAACTGGTAGCAATTCCTCGGGGTCTCAAACCGGAGATTCGGAGATCCCATGGATTGAACCTGGGAACATTTGCAGGCAAAGCATGTAACCTGTCATTGAGCCATAGCATCTCCTTGCTGGAGTGATTTACCACCAACTTTTTCTATGTTAAGCCCTTGTTTCTGGTGGTTAATGAAAAGAGACTGAATGTATTAGTGGAGAAAACAGAGAAGGGGTAGTCTTTTTTCCAAGTCATCTTGGTTGTTTATGTAGATATGACTCAGACTATTTTATTATTAAAATTGGATCAAATTTTAAATGGCACAGATTTTTTTTTGCAATCTTTATTCTATTATAATATTTTTAAAATATTGCATAAATCTGGGTAGACCCTTTTCCAAACTAAGATGCTGCTCTATGTCAAATTATGATGCCAGAAAGTTTACAAAACTGTGCTATGTACATTGATATATGTGTACACTTATGCCTTAATATAATATTTGTATGTTCAGTTGACCCTCCACATTTGTGGGTTTAACTTTTATAGAGTTGATGATTTGTGGGTTCAATTAATACCACCTTCTGGGAACTTCTAGGTCCTCCAAGGCTCTTCTATGACCAACTTCCTCCAATCAGAAATTGACCATAGAGCCATGCTGCACGATTTAGAGATTCATAGAAACTTATCTTAGATTTAAAAATGATGTTGTTAAGAATTGGATGGCCTACTGTATTGGCCAGTTTTTATTACTAATCTGAACAAGGATAGTAATTTGTTTGCATCATTGTATTTACACCCAATTGAAACTTGAATGAGAGAGAGCAGAATCATCTAAGTGTTTATATGACTATACTTTTCGTTGCTCCTCTCCTTTCTGCGCCACAGACCTCATGTACAGATACAGAATATGCCTTTGACTGAATTGTGGAGCCCTTGGTGACACTGCTGAGCTGCTGAACTTGCTGACTGAAAAGTCGGTGGTTCAAATTCGGGGAGTGGGGTGAGCTCCCACTGTTAGCCCCAGCTTCTGCCAACCTAGCAGTTCGAAAGCATGAAATATGAGTAGATCAATAGGTACTTCTTCTGCAGGAAGGTAACCGCACTCCATGCAGTTATGCCCGCCACATGACCTTAGAGGTGTCTACGGACAACACTGGCTCTTCGGCTTAGAAATGGAGTTGAGCACCACCCCCCAGAGTCACACATTACTAGACTTAATGTCAAGGGAAAACCTTTACCTTACTTTCTGGGTCACAAACCTCATGTACAAGTATAGAAGTGCCTTCGACTGAATTTTCCACCAGTCCATCTACCCTTGGGAAACATATATTCTACCATTGACTTATGTAGAAAGATTTCATGTGGCATATATAATTTATGTTAGATGCTTCTATCACAATAGTGCAATTGATTGTGCAGAATCTGGCTTGTTTTTTGTTGATTTTTTTTTTACTGACACCTATTAGAAGAAAGATAACAATGAAGGAATAAATGCTGTACTGACATACCTCAGTTAATGAAGTGTGTTCCTGGGCATTAGTTCTTTAATAGAAAATTTGGTACCAGAAAAAATCACAAGAAAAAGGAAGAGTAGTCCAACGTGTTTCAGCAATTTTTATATCCAAACTTAACAGCATGCTCAAGTGAAATGAAATGACCAGATCAGGGAATATTTACATTGGTAAACAATTTTTGAACCACTTAGAGATACATTGAAAGTTATCCCAAAATCTATTTAGGGATGATTTTTTCATTTACCATTCTCCATTCTTCATACAGTTTTCATTTTGGTATAATTGCAAAAATCCATGCTTTGAAAAATATGTTGCCATCTGTCACTGAAAGGCTTCCCCACCATCCTCCCAGTGTTGATGCTGCTAAAAGAAGTCTACTTAGAGAACAAGGAGGACTAAAAAAACATTTGCAGAGAGGAACTTCTTTGTTAGCAACTTCATTAACTGAGGTGCACCTGCACTGCAGACATTAAATTATGAAGACACAAACTCATTTTTGTTACATTTTTGCTGTGTCTTAAAATAATTTTATGTAAATTACTGTGAAAATTTAAGCACTTTAAAATAATAAAAGTACTTTTGTGTTGGCAATATGGAAGTGTGATTAATCAACAAGGAGCTAAAGACATTTGTCCCACTGTGGTGTTGTGAATTATTAATGCTTAGCTGGAGCCCTTTAGAACTGTGCAGCTATGGACAAGTCTACATAGGGACCACTAAACACAACACCCAAACACAAATCAAGGAACATGAAAGGCACTATAAATATTGTTACTTTTTAGTGTTCACATTATTTCTAAATGTTTGAGGTGGCAATTTGGGAGGCAATTAGACATTTTTTCTGAGGGTTTTTTGCATATAAAGATATTATATATGTGTGTGTTGAAAGCATTAGTAATATAAACTGAACAAGAGTCAACAGTGTGAATGTTGAATTGGGACTCTGGTCGGCAAGGATTCCAGTTCATTCGGCCATGGAAATCCACTGGGGGCGGATCCAGACAGGTCTTTATCCCAGGGGGCCTGTCTACAACCACCCCAGAAAACACATGCTTTCTGGGGTGGGGGTCCAGATGCGCTCTCAAGACTAGCCCGAGAGATCATCTGGAGGCCCTACCCCCCAATCCCCCAGATCCCTTCGAAAAGTAATGAAAACTTACCTGGCCTTCATTACATGCATTGGCCAGCTTTCCTGGCACGTAGAAATGATGCACCAGGAGAGCAGGGGGAGGGGAGCAATTTTCATCCCCCCCCCCCCCCCCCCGCTCTCCTGGCACATAATTTCTATGCACCAGGAGAGCCAGCCGAGGCTCATAATGGAGGCCGGATAAGTTTTCATTACTTTTCTAAGGGGTCTGAGGGCTTGGAGGGGGGGGGGGGTACTCCTACCGGATTTCTTTAGCCTAGTAAACTGTGGGAATACTGTCTGTACTGCAGTATTCTACAGTCCAAAACCAGAAATAGTGGGTTTATTCCATGCCTTGCAAGAAGGCATGGAATAAACCCACTATCTAATTAATTCGCTACAAACCTGGGTTTTCCTGTTTTGTAGTGAATTAATTTGGGACTGTCCAGAACATTGTCTGGACAGCCACTCCTTTACTGTGGCAGATACAGCAATAAAGGCACTGTCTGGATGGGCCCTGGGTGATTTTGAGAAAATAACACTCTCCCTGAATTTTTCCCCCAAGAAATCCCTGTGAAAGATTTATTTTAGAAAAGTCATGAATTAGAAATGACTTGAAAGGAACAAAACAAGAAACAACATGTTTGTTTCTAATGTTAATCCACGGGGAAACAGACAAATTTAATTTCCCCAGCTTCAGATTTTGTAACTCATTACTCTTCTTACTTTGCACAGAGTGGTTGAACATCACATATTGCAAAACATTCTGTTACTCTCCAACCAGGGACGGCTCAACCCATTACGCAAAGTAAGCATTTGCAGTATAGTTGATTTTGCCCAGGGGCGCTCTTGAGGCACTCTTGGGGGAAAATAGACCTTGACATATGCGAGTTGTAGTTACTGAGATGTATAGTTCACCTACAATCAAAGAGCATTCTGAACTCCACCAATGATGGGATTGAACCAAATATGGCACACAGAACTCCCACAACGAACAGAAAATATATATCAGTCATTGGTTGGGGGGTGGGGGTGGGGGCAAAATACTGTTTGCTTACTGTTGAAAATTACCTAGGGCCGCCTCTGTCTCCAACAAGCATCTAATGACTTTTACTTGAACTATATGCAAATAATAGTTATCTTACTAACTTACGCGAGATGTTTTAAAATAAAAAAGCCCACACTTTTCTGAAATGGTTGTGCAGAAGACCCTTTTATCCATTCTAAACATTGACCTGCTCCCTGGTCGTTTGCCTCTGTTTACATTTTTCATTGTATGAGCTTAACGGATAGCTGAAACTAGCAAAGCTTAGAAGTGTAGACATTTGCTGAGACATCATAGGTGTACTAGATAAGGCCACCAGGTCCACTTGCAATCCAGCACCTGTTCAAACTCTTAGCTAATGCCTTCTTATTTTCAATATTTACTTCACACCCTTAAACAAAATCTTTGGGGAAATCTGGATTTGTAATTGCCTTGAAGTTTGTTCATACAGCTGGATCTATTTAAGGAAATACTTAAACCAGGATGGCATAGTTTTTCATAAAACTAGAATTTTTTTTGCCTTTAATCATGAACTCTCCAAATCTAAAAACCTCTAGCATGTTTTGACTTGGCTTCTTTTCTTGTCATTCTGTTCAAACTATGGACAGAAACTCAACTTTGTTGTCCAGATTAGATGCTTCCAATGGTGGTCAGAGAAAGCGCTAACAGCAGTTCAAGGCCAGGGTGGAGATAAAAGACTTATTAAAGGAGGTCATCCTTGTTACACATGAAGATGAGGGTAGAAAAAGTGCAGGAAAAGAGCGGTAGTAACAAATGTCTTCACAGGATATGTCAGTTTGGAGGAGGAAATGACTGTAGACAATTTCCCATTAGTCTCTGCTAAAATGAAGAGTGGTCGGGAATTATGAAAAGTGTAGTTTAAAAAATCTGGAGGGCATCAAGATACCATATCTTGGTTGAAAGGATGTTTGGGTCCCTAACTGGATAACCTTGGGCAAGTCACATTCTCTTAGTTCTGAGAAAGGCAAAGGTAAACCTGGCCTGAACAAATTGCTAAGACTCCATAATAGGTTTGCTTTGGGGCCATCATAAATCAGAAATGACTTGAAGGTACAGAAGAACAATAATGCTCATGGTATATAGATAAGGTTCTTGACAAGGTTCCCCATAATATTCTTGGAGGCAAGCTGGTGAACTGTGAGCTTGATAGTGATGTGGATCTTTCTGAAATTAGCTGATAGACTGAATCTAGAGAGTGCTTACTAACAGTTATTCTTCATCTTGGAGAAAAGTGACAAGTGTGGTGTCTTTGGGTTATGTCCTAAGCATGATGTTGTTCAATGTATTTATGAATAACTTAGCTGATGGAATAGAAAGCCTACTTATCAGATTTGCGTGTGATATCAAAGGTGGGAAGTACAGGCTTAGAGAACAGGACCAGGATTCAAAATGACAGATTGGAGAGCTGAGCCAAAACTAACAAAAGGAATTTACATTAGGATGGGTGTAAGGAAACAAGTTTAGACAGGAAAAGTAAAATGCCCAAACATATGAAGGGGACACCTTCCTTGAAAAGGTTCAAGGAATCTTAACAGACCACAAGCTACTCATGAGTCAACAATGCGATGCAATAGTAAAAAAAAAAAAAAAAGCCAATGTAGTTCTGGGTGGTGTCAACAGGATATCATTTCCAGATTGAAGAAAATAGTAAGAAAGCAGTAGTCTCTATTTCTTTTTGGAAAACTGAAATCCCGAAAGCTTGGTGTAGTTCTGGGTACTACTTGTCAACAAGGATATAGAGGGCCCTTATATAGACTTAATTAAATCAAATTTCTATTTTATCTAAAATGTTTCCAGTCTACAGAAATGCAAAAAGACTCTTAATTGGTAATTTAGTGAATAATAATAATAATAATCTTTTATTTTTACCCTGTCACCATCTCACATCTGACTACTAGGGATCAGGGTGGCTTACAAAGCACACAATGGTGCCATACAAAATATAAAATCCAATACATCAACATTAAAATCAATAACACATTTAAAACCAGACATATAAAATTAACAAGAGCAATAGAATCAATAAACTGTGGCAATAGTCATTAATTATATGATTAATTAAATGCCTGTTGAAAACACTTGAAATCTGTGGCAATACACTTTGACAGAAATCAGACTCCATTGATAAACTTCAGTGGACACTCAGGAGAGCAAGTCCAGTCAGTCTTTCTTGCCCTGTTGTGTGTTTTTTGTATGTTTTCAAAAGTTAAGAGTTGAAAACAAACTTTCATTTGTAGCTGTTGACACTGGCAATACTGCAGAAATCCGAAGAGGTTTCTTCCCATTCAGAAAAGCACTGGAAATATATGCTTTCAGTGCATTTGATGGTTTTTCTGCAGGTGTAATCTTTTTTCATTTTCTACACCACAGGTCAAACTCTTCCATCAGTGTGTCAGTATCTTGAAGGCATTAACTGTAAAGTTCTATGCACTTGTTCAAGTTGGATTTTAAACGGCCACAATTAATAGGGAGGAACACTTGTAGTTCCTGAACTACTTTCCTGTGCCTTGTAAACCTTTCTTGAATCTGACTGCAGAAAAAGTCCAGAAATGGGATGTACACATTTAGCCTATAATATTCCATTGGTGTTGGTGCAGTTGCCTGGATGTTGCTTTTACAAGTTTGCTTTGAACAGATGTGAGAAATCCTAGCTTCTCCACCCATAGACTCCATCACTGATTTTGCTGTGCCAAAGATCCCCTGAAATTCTTTCATAGATTCTATGTGCATTTTGTTTTTTCTAAGAGACTGCTGACATGTTGCAGACTAGAGAAAATGTCCATATCTACTGTTTGTAATGTTTTGCTAAGCTGAAGGGATGATGACAGAAACTTTCTTAGGATGTGTATGGGCACTACATATTCAGTATTTAGAATAGCTAAAAGAAGGTGTCCACCATGGAAAAAGTCTCACTGTTTAGAGGACTCTCTTTTAGGTCAAGTGTTCTCACCATCACACTGTACAGTTCAGCAACCCCAAAGGATTTCACAAAGCAGCAAGATATCATTTGCTCTGGATTCAGGAAAACAGTCTTTTATATTTTTCCTCAACAGCTCCAGTCTAATGGATGATGCTCTGAAGAAATTGCACACAGATGATACTGTTCCTTGGCAGTTTCTAACAGGTGGAATGCTGCAAACCTTTGCTAAGGTTAGATTTACTGAGTGAGCACTGCAATGGATGTAGATAGCCACTGGATACTACTACAGTATAATTGCCTGTGCACTATTAATATGGCCACCCATATTAGCAGCTCCATCATAACTCTGTCCACACAAATATTGCAAGTTCAGTCCAGTTTTTCCCCAGTATTTTCAAAATGTCTGCAAGTCCTCCGTCTGTCATATCACTTATCTTCACAAAGCCTATACAGTCTTCTCTTATTCCTGCAGCCTTCACATCAATGTACCTTATAGAGAGTGATGACCGTTCTGAGGTACTCATATGCAAAGTTTTGTCTGCCAAAACAGAGAAACACTATGATGCATTTCATCTTTCAACAACTTTTGGACTATCTTATCACTACCAATATTTATTAGTTCATTCTGTATTTGAAGACTAGTATACTGGGGATTCATAGCTGCAGTTTCGAGATGACTTTTCAGGTCAATGTCTCCTGATTTGGCAAATTGGTTGAGATAGTGCCTGCAGTTATGGAGGGACTCTAATTTTTGCTTCTCATAGGCTTAGCATGGGGATTTGGTTAATGAGTTAAAATTCATGAGTAAAAGTTTTTTTAATGTGAAAATTTTTGAGGGTACTTTGAATCCCTAACCCCCACCCCCACCCCCCAGCTATAGGTTAGCTCTATGACAAATCTCAACTACTTCTTCATTAAAAGATGGATTCTTAAGGCAAAGGAGAGTCTTCATAGATTGGAATCCCTTATGTGAAGGGAAAAGTAGGCCAAAAATTCTAATTACTTTGAAATTATAGATATTATTTTTGAATTTTAAAGAAAGTATATATTATTTATTGAAAGCTAAAGGTTGTATTTCAGCTGTCTGGAGATCCTTTGTTAAAGCCAAATGTGTTTTATAAGTTGAATCTATACAGCAGAAGTAGGCACCACTGAGTTTGATGGGTTTCATTTAATTGGAAACATAATAATTATGGATGATGTATTACCGACTTCAGAAGAGTGAGAAATTGCTTATTCAAAAAGTATTTTCTTCACTTCCACAGTTCCTGCTGGGGTTTACTTTGGCTTTGGCCCAGAACCCCGGAATAAGATGATGTAAAATGTTGCATTTTTGAAGAACTTTGGGTCTCCTGCTTAAGTGAAGTCTACTTATTAGCAAATATTTAATGTAAAAAATAAACACTAGTTCCGATTTTGAGAACCCACCTGCTGTGTAATTTTTTTATAACTTAAAAGGGATTTTGGGGTGATATTTGAAAAACTTAAAACATTGTTCTACTCAATCATTGCAAAAGACAGAAAAGTACTTCATAGTTATAAAACTAATATTAGTATTACCTTTAGACACAAAGATGGCCTCTCTATGCTTTGCAGTTGTGTGTGTGCACCATGTGCACATCTTGAAGTTGCCAGTTGATTTATGGTGACCCCATGAATTTCATAGGGTTTTCTTAGACAAGGAATATTCAGAAGTGGTTTCCCAGTGCCAGACTCCCCAATGTTTAAACAGCAGCAAAGTACTATATTAGACTTGTATACACACAAACACAGAGATACACATCCCAGAATTCCTGGGCCTGTTTCCTGTTTCCCTTGATAAAATTGGGACTATTTGTGGGAATGATCCATCTCCCATGATTCAAGCTAGCCTCATACATTGAGATTGTCATCTTCCTCAAGCATCTATTGTGTACTTTTGGCTAACCCCATTGTGTTCACTAGAGCCAACCCATTAAGCTCATCGTGACCACACTGGCTCATGATTACACCCCTCTTGGGTGGTGGATTATTAAACAGACTGACACTTCAAATACTCCTATGACAGTTTATTGAATTTTCTGCCACCACAAAAAGCCAACCAGTGATGTCATTGGATGGAGTTCTGAGCAGAACACAGATCCTAGCTAGACAGTTTCTCAACCAATGAGGAGCTGGGTAGGTTTCTTGAATAGCAGTCAAATGAAATAGAAATGTTCTATATTTACAATTGCCATGTCCATACTTTGGTGGGCTTTATCTGCTGACATCATGTTTGGCCATTGAGAACAAACCTCTGATTTTGCCTTCTACCTGTCTATGTCTCATTTGGCCTTCTGGGAAGCTAGATACTCCGGGGCCCCAAACCCTTAGTTTTAGCAGAGCTGAAATAACTCAATATCAGGCTGACACTGTGGCTTTAAACTGTTCCAAGCAGCTGCTTCTAAGTCTTGCAATGGCTGTCTTGCAATGGCCACCCACGAGGGTCTTCCTCCAGGGGCAAAACAAGAATGGGCAACTTGGAAGTCCCTGAACAGACTCAGAAGTGGAGTGGGCAGATCAAAAGACAACCTGGCAAAATGGCACTACCTAAAAGAATCCCACACCTTGTGTGACTGTGGAGCAGAACAGACAACTCCGCATCTGTATGCTTGTCCACTATGCCCCGCCTCATGTACAGAGGAAGAATTGTTGGAGGCTACAGACAATACCATTGCTGTTGCCCGTTTTCAGTCAAACGATATTTGGTTGTCTGCAATCTTTCCATTTTTATCAGTTTTATACTAGTTTATGCAATGCTTTTGATATGAAATAAATGAGGCACATGCAAACATGCAATTTCTAGTTGAAGAGAACCATTTAGCACACGCTCTCATGGTAGTTTCATCAATAAAAATGATATTCCTTGTCGCTTTTTCACCTACATGAGAAAAGATGTGGGTGCGGACAAGGATCTGTATTACAATGGCTGTTGCACACTGGGAACTGTGAAATCGTACACTGTCCCAATCACTCAGTGCTTATATAAAGCGTAATCCTTTGTGGTAATTATATATTTAACTCAACCCTATGAAGTGTTATGGAAAAAAATTAAATACATATTCTTTTCAATTTGTTCAACAATATACAGCTGTTTAAATAAAGAATAAATCCACCCGGGTTATAGCCCTAAATCGGAGATTCAGCCAAGATTAATTTGTTTACTGTACCAGAGACTCACCTTCAGTGGGTTGTTACACTTTTTCAGTCAGCGGTTACCACAGAAGGCCAGAACATTTATGAATGCGTATGAATGCTGTTTCAACAATGCCTACACACTTAATCAAAGAACTAAACTTTAAACTTTAAATTGCAACCTCGGGTATGCATGAAGTTTCTAAACAAAAATCAACGTTCACTTCGTTATTCTATTTACTTTTCTTTCTGCTGTAACAGAAACACCTATAAAAATACAAAGGGATAATAGAACTGGACCTTAATATGAGAACTAGGCTGCGGTTTTAAACACCAGCAGGAATCTGATATTCCTTTCGCATGAAGGCCAATGGTACAGAAAGCCGTACACTCCAAATATCCAAGTTGGGCAACAATAGTCTCGATTAATCCTGTGCCACTTCACTTTTTCTGCTGATTTTAAAATGTATCATTGAATGCTTTCATGGCTGGAATCACTGGGTTGCTGTAAGTTTTTTGGGCTGTATGGCCATGTTCCAAAAGCATTCTCTCCTGACGTTTCACCCGCATCGATGGCAGGCATCCTCAGAGGTTGTGAGGTCTGTTGGAAACTAGGAAAATGGGGTTTATATATCTGTGCAATGTCCAGTGTGGGAAAAAGAACTCTTGTCTGCTGGAGATAGGTGTGAATATTTCACTTGGCCACCTTGATTAGCATTTAATGGCCTAGCAGTTTCAAGGTCTGGCTTCTTACTGCTTGGGGGAATATTTTGTTGAGAGGTGATTAGCTGTTCCTGATTATTTCTTGTCTGAAGTCCCCATGTTTTTGAGTGTTGTTCTTAATAATATTAATTAATTAAACACAATATTGGGCTTTAGCAAGCACTCTCTAAAAATGATCTCCCCCCACAAAATGTTTAAATGAGTTACAGGAATGAATATGATTCAAAAACCAATTGATATTTCCTTACACCAAATGTTGCCTTAAATTATGGAAATAATATGGAATGTAGTCAAGGATCCAAAAGTGAAGGGGATTTCCAAGTTGTAAATGGGCTGTTTGATTTCCGTATTATTTCTACACAATGTGTTCAAAGTTTCATAATCGACAATGCTTGACCCCAGATGATCGCAGAATATTAATGAAGTTGCTTGTAAATGTACAAATGTAATCTTTGTCATCCAAGTAAGGATTGGGAATTGTAATTTAAGTAACTGTTAAATATTTGTGGAATCACTTATTGTTTAATTAATTATGATTAAACTGAATTGCGTTCCACAAGTTTTCTTAAAGATGGATCCCATGAAAGTTAAACTTCATTGGGCAATGCTAACTGCAAAAAGATTTGACAAGACACTACAATAATGTATATTGGTTTTTAGATGTTTATTTATGTTTATGTTTTATTGATTGCTTATTATGTTTTATATTTGTGTCTTTGATTGTTGCTGATTTTGTATTTTTATTTATTTTACTGTATTTTAACATGCTGGGAGCCACTTTGGAGAAAAGCAGGATATAAATAAAGATTTATTATTATTATTATTATTATTATTATTATTATTATTATTTAGTTTTAAAGGGAAATATGTGTTGAAATAACACAGTTGAATCTAATGTTCTTAATTAAAATCACTTAGTATTGATCACAAGTGCATTTACAATATAATACTGTAATAGGGAATGAATATAAGAATATGAGGGTAGTCGTGTTGGATCAGACCAATGGCCTATCTTCGGAAACTTCCCGTTTTGAGACAGGACTCTCTTGGGAAGTTCACATGCTGGACATCAATACAATAGCGTTGATATTCCTCAATAACTGAAATTCAGTTAATATCATGTATTTATTTATTTATTTATTTATTTATTTCATGTCAAAAGCATCACATAAATAAAAAAGTTTAAGATGATAAAATAAAGGGAGTACAAGCAGTTAAATAGCTTTAGTCCAAAAACGGGCAACAGTGACTGCATTGTCTGTAGCTTTAAACAGTTCTTTCTCTGTGCATGAGGCAAGGCATTGTGGGCAAGCATACAGATGCTGAGTTGTTTGTTCTGATCCACAGCGTACATGGTGGGGGATTGTTCTATGTCAGAGGTCCTCAAACGTGTTAGACAGAGGGTCAGTTCACATTCCCTCAGACGATGGGGGGGGGGATGGGGACGGGACTATAGTTTGAAAAAATAAAAACCAATTCTTGGGCACATGGCACATGTTTTATTTATAGTGCTAAAAAACAAAAAACAAAAAAAATGAAAGAACAATACAATATTTAAAATGGCAAACAATTTTTACCAACATAAACTTCTCAGTATTTCAATAGGAAGTGTGGGTCTGCTTTTGGCTGGTGAGATAGTCAAGTTAAATAGGATTATTATTGTTGCTGTATGCCTTCAAGTCATTTCAGACATAGGGCAACCCTCAGTCTAAAGTTAGGGGGGGGGGGCGAGTCAAGGGTCTTGGAGGGCCACATCTGGCCCACGGGCCTTAGTTTGGAGACCCCTGTTCTAAGTAGTTACATTTTGTCAGGTTGTCTTTTGATCTGCCCACTCTACTTCTGAGTCTGTTCAGGGACTTCCAAGTTGCCCATTCTTGGTTGGCCCCTGGAGGAAAACCCTCATTGGGGGCATTCCAGTTGGGATTTCCTGATTTTTCTGCCCAGATGGATACTCTTGCTGTTGTTGGAGAAACATTTTGTGAACTGGTGGTTCTCATGAAACTTTCCCTTGATATAAGTCTACTGGGAGGAGGCTGATTAGAGTTAATATCATGATTAGAGGCCACTGATAACTTCATCCCCGAAAAAAAATTGCAATCCCAATATAAACCAACAAAGATGAATTGTCACCAATACTTCTTATGTGTTATAAATTGGAGAGAAGTTCAATTTGTTGAATTTCTGTATGCCACTCAACCTTAAAGTCAGAGGAATACTTCTGGAGAAACAGGTAGCAATGTTGCTTGTGTAGATGCACACACCACCACAAAACACTTATGACTGACTTTAAGGATAGGAACAAAATTTAATTTTGTGACAGCTAAGTCTTTGCCCCTGCTGGAGACCTCTCTGGCAGCGTCATTCCTTCATCTTACTCTTGGCCTTTGTCCAGAGGTTTGGTCTAAATGCTCAATGTCTTAAACCACTTAACATGGAGTATTTACCCTTACAGTCTGGTATCAGTTGTACCTTCCAGTGCTGCTAAATGCAAACATGTCTTGCTTAATTTCAGAGAGAAGAGTTAAGGTACCAGAGAGTTGCCTCCTTTGTTATTTATTACAACACCTGCAAGTTCTTATCATTGCTATGGGTTATTTTGGTCATTCTATCAAGCTTCAAATTGCAAAAGTGGCAATTCTAAACAAGGTCAATTCCTATAGGATATGGCAGAAGCAAGCAACTCAACTTACTGGATTTGTTGGCTGAATGCAACTTGGTGAAGATATGCACAAATTAATGTTAAATTTTCTATTGATTTCAACATAACAAGACTGTCAGTCTGGTTTTGCTAAAAAGATTTGTTTTTATTATTCTACTAGCTTGGGGACCTGGCGATGCTCAGGTTATTGTTTGTTTTTGGATGTTAGGTATTCTCAGTTCATGGGTCAGTCATGGGTCAATCCTCCCCAAACCCTGCCAGTATTCAAAATTGGCCATTTGGGGTCTGTGTGCCAAGTTTGGTCCAGATCTGTTGTCACTTGGGTTTCGTGCTCTCTGGATGCAGGTGAACCACAACTCCCAAAATCAAGGCCAATTCCCACAAACCCCTGCAGTATGTTCAGTTGGTCATGGGGCTTCTCTGTGCCAAGTTTGGTGCAGGTCCATTGTCAGTGGGGGTCACTGTTTCTCTTGATGCAGGTGAACTATAACTCCCCTTTCCCCAAACTTCTCTTGTATGTTCTGTTGGTCATGGGGTTTCTCTGTACCAAGTTTGGTCCTGGTCCATTGTTGGTGGGGTACAACTTCCCAAATCAAGGTCAATCCCCCCCCCCTCCCAAACCCCTGTAGTATGTTCAGTTGGTCACAGGGATTCTCTGTGCCAAGTTTGGTCCCAGTCCATCATCGGTGGGGTTTGGAGTGGTCTTTAATTGCAGGTGAACTATAAATCCTAGTACCTACAACAAGAAATGTCAAGCAAGGCCAATTCCACCCCAAATTCACTAATGTTAAAATGTGGTCATATTGGGTATGAATGCCCAGATCCATTGTTTGTGTTTATAGTGCTCTCTGGGTGTAGGTGAACTATAATTCCTATAAATCAGTGGTTCTCAACCATTAGGTAACAGGGATGTTGGGAGGGGAGAGGCTGGCTACTCACGCAATGGTGTAGTAATGGTGAGGCCGTGGACCATATCTTCGTTTTTGCGGACCACTAGAGGTCCACGGACCACAGGTTGGGAACCACTGATTTAAAACAAAGCAAATACAATTTCTTTTAAAAAAACAATTAAACATTATTGTGTGTTAGGTTACAAAAATACAGTTTGAATACGATAAATAAATTAAGATGCATTTAAAACCCCCTAGTTCCCCTCAAAATTCCACCCACAACCCTGTTGGTACATGATGCCAACCTTCACTGGAGAAAAAAACTGGGAAAGATTGATTGCAGTTTTATAACCAAGGTCTGCCTGGTTGGTTCCATATAGGGAAATGTTTTGGAAATTACATTTAAATTAGACTATTAAGAAAAAAAACGGAGTGTTCACAATATTTTTGGGACTGGTTAATCATTAATGTAGATAAGTAAATCAATAGCAGTAATATCTGAGTACTTTTAGGAGGATACTAAAATGATCAAGGGTCTGGAGAACAAGTCCTATGAGGAGCGGCTTAGGGAACTGGGCATGTTTAGCCTGAAGAAGAGAAGGCTGAGAGGAGATATGATAGCCATGTATAAATATGTGAGAGGAAGCCACAGGGAGGAGGGAGCAAGCTTGTTTTCTGCTTCCTTGGAGACTAGGACGCGGAACAATGGCTTCAAACTACAAGAGAGGAGATTCCATCTGAACATTAGGAAGAACTTCCTGACTGTGAGAGCCGTTCAGCAGTGGAACTCTCTGCCCCGGAGCGTGGTGGAGGCTCCTTCTTTGGAGGCTTTTAAGCAGAGGCTGGATGGCCATTTGTCAGGGGTGATTTGAATGCAATATTCCTGCTTCTTGGCAGGGGGTTGGACTGGATGGCCCATGAGGTCTCTTCCAACTCTTTGATTCTATGATTCTATGATTCTATGATACTTGTGGGAGAACCCAGTAATTAATGGAAGACAGTTCATGAGTCAATGGAGAGAAAGAGAGTCTTGGGGCCTTCAACATAGCCCTGTATCCCAGAATATAAAGGCAGAAAATCCCAAAATATCTGCTTTGAACTGGGTTATCTGAGTCCACACTACCATATATTCCTGTTCAAATCAGAAAATGTGGGATTTTATTCAGCTGTGTGAAAGGGGCCTTAGTTCATTTGGAATCCTCTTAAGCATATGTTGCTTTATCAAACCACCATACCAGATACACAATGTTTGGAAACTTCGGTTGGGCCAAAAATTGTAGTCAGATTATCTATATCTGACTACAGAGAGAAATACAAGTCCCATTCTGCAATAGCTCAACTAGCTGCCTGCTTGTTTCCAGCATGTGTTGGTTATGGTCTCTAAAGTCTTATAAGCTCTATACGGTTTAGGTCCAGGCTACATGGCAGATTATATCTGTCAAATTTCTAGGATCACAAGGAGAGGTCCTTCTCTCAGTCCTATCACCATTGCTAGAGTTTTTGAGTCAGGAGAGAGGGTCTTCTTAGGATGTTAGCCCATGCTGGAGATGTCATATCACCATGGTGTTTAGTCGTATAGCATTACAAAGCAAATAGTTCCACTTGCCATTCCTTATCAGATGTTGTTATTTCTTGTCTTTTCTCCCGAAATCAATCATTTTCAGATTTATCACATGAGCAAATGCTGTTTCCCACCTACTCCATTTCTTTTTTTACAGAAAAGCCTTGGAAAAAAATATCTTTGGGGATACTGGGCTTTCTCCTCCAATCCTGCTGCCCTGGAGTAGACCCGATGCATTGATCTTAAAGAGAGACCACTCTTAAAGAGGCACCGATCTTAAAGAGACATATTAAAGAGAATATTGGGCTTTTCTCCCTATCTCAGTACTCTCCATTATGGAAGTCCAAAGCTTTAAAAGCTAGCAGTACAGATAAGAAAAACAAAGATATTTGGAAATTTTGGTGTTTTGAATGATTAAATTAATTTTAAAAAATTACCAAGCAGGATTTTGGGAGAGAAATCAATGCTTGGTAGGGACCACCCATTTTCAAGGATTTCTGAGACACTTTTCTTATGATGGGCAAGGACAGGAAGTCCTGTGTTGTGGGAAGGGCTCCATCATACATTGTTATCTGTCCATTTTCAAGGGGCAGCGTGGGATAATGTCCCCAGTGGCTGTCTTTAGGCTTTGAAGCACCCTTCCCAAGGAGACCAGAATGTCTCCTCAGTTGTCTTTCCAGCAGCAGGCTAATACCTTTTTATTCAGATAGGCTTTTCAAAGCAGAGTTTAAAAAAAATGGGCTGGGGGTGGGCTTCACAGATTTAGAACAAACTATTTTAACAGCTTTTATTTATTTATTTAAATTATTTTACTGTAATTGTTTTAATAATTGTAATCAATTTAATTCTATTTTAGCATGTACCTTTGTTATACTTTTAACTATATTGCATTTTAACTTGTGAGCCACACTGGATCCCAATCTTGGGAATCAGTCAGAAACAGCTTATACAGACATATTTGGATGCACTGTAGAAGATGTATCATGTGATACATTGGCCTAGAGTCTGGAAAAAATACTTTTCCAAGTACTGGATTGGACTGCCATTAATTTAAAGATATGAGAAACACAAATTATAGGTTTGGATTTTCTGTGGACTGCCAGTTTCCACTTTCTGAAATTTACATTATCTCAATATGATTCTGATGTATGCTAAGAAGGGGTGGGCAAAGTGTGGCTTTACAGGTGCCTGCAATGTCCAATGTCTTTCCTATGAGCTATGTTATATATGGCTAATTGGAATTATATTCCAACGCCATCTGGCAATTGCAATATCTGGAGAGATTGTTTGCTATGGCTGTAACAGCTGGTATATTGCAGTGCATGCATGCATGACAGCTGATGTGCAGAGGAAGAGGATGGCAAAAAAGTTCCAGTAGACTTTTCTTTGACTCATCTCCCTAACCACATATAACTGGACCCAATTTTTTTTTTGGGGGGGGGGGGGTCATACAGTTAACTGAATAACACAAACTCCATTGTAGGGAAACACTGACATAAACAACATGCAATGGATCCAAGATAAGATGGTCTTTCATATAAAAGCTGCAACGATAAAAGAGTCCTGAGTGATTTCCAATCTGATTTTTTCATTTGGGGCAATCACACAAAAACCAGTATATTTCCTCTCAAGACTGTCAAAATTTGTATTTTTCTCTTTTTGTAAGTTCCAAACATTTAATGGTAGGGTTTAATCAATTGATTAATGGTGTTTTGAGGTGTGATTTTTAGTGTCTCTCCCCTAGTTCACAAACTATGAAAACAATTAAAATTTACTTTCAACAGTCCTTACCTTCAGTCATTGGACTGTTCATAAACAGACCTAAAATGCTAAAATGCCATACTTTACTTCTAATCACTTGAGTGCACATGAATAGTTCAGCAATAACAACAGCAGATAATTTAAAACACTTCTTTCAAAGGTGAAAAATTAATGCTAATGCTGTTAATCTGTAATAAACCACAGGGCCCTTCCTACTATTACTAACTTGATATTCTCCTTGACTTGGGTCACGGAAGACTGAAGAAATCATAGTAAGGTTTATGTTTACTTTTACCTAATTAATTTTTTAAAAGATCGTTTTAGTCACTTTTCAGGTACAGGAAAGTATTTCTCAACCTCCAGAGAAATACAAAAGTTAACAATAATGCACCCAGTGAAAAACCTCTCCCTGTAGAAAGGTTATCTTTACAACTTTGTATAATCATTGTGTGGTTGTTCTGCGCTTTCAAGTCAACGATGACTTATGTCAACCTTATCATTGGGTATTCTTTGTAAGATTTATTCAGAGGAAGTTTGCCATGGCTGTCCTCTAAGGTTGAAGAAATGCTTTTCTCAGTATCTTTCCATGATTAAATAAGGACTTGAACCATGCTTACCTATAAAACAGTACATTTACATTGTAGAATTAATGTAGTTTGACATCACTTTAGCTCTTACAGCTCAATGCTATAGAATTCCAGGAGCTGCAGTTCTACAAAATCTTTGGCCTTCTTTACTAAGAAGTGCTGGGGCCTTGCCAAACTACAGATTCGAGGATTACATAGCATTGAATTATGGTAGTTAAAGTGGTGTCAAACTGAATTAATCCTACAGTGTAGTTGCACTCCTATTCCAACACTCAAGCCATTGCACCATGAAGGAATCCATTTGTCCATGTATTTGAACATTTTGGGAAGGGATGTTGAATTTTGCTGCATAGATTGAGACTAGGGCAGCTGTTATTGAGAAATTGGACCCCCCTCCTAAAATATGGATGCAATGCAAGTTCAATGTGATTAAACTTGATTTTTATTTTATTTTTTATATTTTAACAACTTTGTAATACAGGGAAGACAGCATCCCTTTGTTTCGCCCTTTGCCCTACTGACATTCTCTACTGCATTCAAGAGATCTTTAAATGGATTCACACTTTAAAACATCAAATGATAGATCCTTGAGCTTCCCACTGCATGGAGGACCTATCACCAGACTGCGTCATGGAGCCAGCAGCCAATGACAGCCACCAATCAAATGCTGGCACAGGTTTTTCTGAACAGCTGTCAAAAGTATAAATCTGTTCTGCATTTTGCATTGGGTTCTATGTTGGATCTTTGAGAGTACAGACTCTATCCTGACATCCTTTCAGGTCTGAAATAAATAAATCTCTGTTCTGTTGCCTTCAAATTTGGTTCATGTTTTTAATCTGACCCTTTGGAGTAGTGAAGCACGCTGGGCTCTGAACCCATGGTCTCAGCGAATAGCTGAATTCACTTAACACACCTTTGACCAGTACAGATTTTTTTTCAAGAATTAAACTTCGCTAAAAACGGCATTTAAAGTCTCACAAACAAACATTTTATCCTACACTTCAAAACAAACACATTTATTTCACCAAAGAAATATTGGGAAGCATATATTTAAACACAAAATTGTAAATATTATTTACAATGATATTGCTAATGATATTGCTAATGCATGTACAAACACAACAAAAAGAATGGGAAATTCTCAATACTTAACACCATTCTAAAAATGTTCAGAATTCTGGAAATATCTTGCTTACTGAAATCAGTATTTCTTATGTTTTGTGCATTGATAATGTGAACTAAGAAACTCTGGGGACTTTTACTTCTATAGAAAATTTACACAACCGTGTGTGTGCTTCTTTACTGTAACAGAGTTTAATGGAATTGAGTTACATGACAATGATTAGTATTCGAGTGAAAATCACTTGGGTTTACAGAAACTTTTGTAAAAGCATGGGTTGAGACCTATTGGGGCAGAGAATGATTATAAGATGAGTTTTTTCGATGAAAGTGTACAAAGGTGTAAGTGTATATATGCAACAGAAGGCCGGCATGGTGCAATGGTTTGAGAGTCGGATGGCAACTCTTGAGACCAAGGTTCAAATTCCTTCTTGGTCATGCAAAGTTACTGGGTGACCTTCGGCAAGTCACTCTTAGGCCCCTTCTACACTGCCATATAAAATCCAGATTATCTGCTTTGAACAGGATTATGTGGCAGTGTAGACTCATATAATCCAGTTCAAAGCAGAACATCTGGATTATCTGCTTTGATAATCTGGATTTTACGTCAATGTAGAGAGGGTCAAAGATAAAAGGCAAACGTAAAGCACTTCTGAACAAAACTTGCAAAGAAACCCTGTGATAGGCTTTCTACTTTAGAGTTCCCCTAAGTGAAACCTTAGAGTTCCCCCTCAAGAAGCTACTTGGGAGGCAATAAGCTATGTGCTTACACTTTTCTGAAGAATTTTATATGCACATCTGTCAATATGAATTGGAAATGTTACAAATATATAAAACATAATAAAATATGGCCAGAACAAAAGTTTAGCTGAAAAGAGTCAAAATTGTAGCAGTAACACAAATCAATATTGGAATGCAATGCGGAAAAAGTAAATCCATAAGAAATCGAAACTTGGAACGCTATAAAAAGAAATGTGAGGTAAGCTTGTCATAAAAGAACAAAATTTGTTAACTGTAGTACAAGTTTCTGTTTGCATATTGACAGACTTGGTGAAGAATAGCTCACTCCCATTGGCAGGAGACACTGGGCATTCAAGTATGGGTTTGATATTCCTTCAGTAATTCCATAATGCTTTTGGCAACAATGCTATGCTCTTTGCAAGACAGAGAGAAAGGGACTGAATGAAACAGCAAGCTTAAACAGATTGCCTCAAAGTCGTGTACTGAGAGTTTCCAAATCTTTCTGTTTTGATTCTCCCTGTTTTAGCAGTATTATATTAAACAGAATCTTTGTGTTATTACGCTAATATTTCTCTTTCCCTCACTTGAACTCTGTTGAATCACACAATCACAGAGTTGAAAGAGACCATAAGGACCATTCAGTCCAACCTCCTGTCATGCAGGAACACAAAATCAGATGATTCCCCGCAGATGGCCATCCAGTCTCTGTTTGAAAACATATTTGATATGTGCAGTTAGATAACCAATTAAAACAAATTAAAGTATAATTACATGTAAATTCTTTCTGGATTTTGAAGAAGATCACCTTGGTATTATCTTGAAATTGGGAAATCCCAGGTCTAAAAAATGGAGAAAATATAGCTATAGCGAACTGGTAATATATCATAATTGCTCAATTCCTGAAAAATAAATTATTTTTTTAAAATACCTTAAAGGTTTCATGCAAGGGGATTAGTGGAAAGAAAATGAGCATCAAGGCACATTTCGAGACTGCCAAGAGGAATGCCCATACTTTGATGTCACTACAATGATATAAAACAGAGAAATCTGACAGTTTTCATCCCATGTTAAACAAGCCCCTTTAGCTGTTTCTGCGCAAATTGGGAGCTATGAACAAGATTGCTCTCCAACTCCAAAACTCTTGTTTCTACACATTTGAAAGAGATTTCAAAGATGGATTCCCATGGGGAATGACAGTCTTGAATTGTTTGATGGGCTCCATGGGACTCTGTCTTTGAAATGTTTTTTCAAGTGTGTGTGGAACCTTGTGTCTGAAGAGGTCGCTAGTCTCTAGGGCAGCAGAAAACAAATCTGCTCCATCTTCATATTACATCCTTTCAACTATTTAAACATGGCTATCATGTCAAATTTTAACTTTCTTGTCCCCATGCGAAACATGTCCAACTCCCAAAGCTACTCCTAATAGGGTTTGGACTCCAGACCTTTGATCATTTTGATCGCCCTTCGCTGGACACATTCCAGCTTGCCAATATCCTATGCCTGCCATAGATGCCTCTGGAACATGGCCATACATCCCGGAAAACTCACAGCAACCCAGGGCCAGGCCCGTAGCTGGGGGGGGGGGGGGGGGGGCTTGAGGGGCTGCAGTCCCCCCCCAAATTCCCAGGGTGGTCCGTGAGAAGGCCTTACTGGTACATTATTTAAACTGTTATGTTTATTCATATCATGACCTGATCACCATGCTCAATATATCCCATATGCATGGGGGTATACAAAAGGTTTGCTAGGGTAGATCCTCTCTCACTCAGACTCAGCCCCCCCAAATCAAACTCAGCACCCCCATCAAAATCCTGGCTATGGTACTGCCCAGAGCCTTTCCATATTGCCATATAATCCATAATATCAAGATAGAATAATCCACAATATCTGCTTTGAACTGGGTTATCTGAGACCACATTGCCATATATCCCAGTTCAAAGCAGGTAATGTGGGATTTTATTTAGTTTCTTTTATCTGTTTCTATGATGTTTTCCTTATTCAGAAGCATTATCTGGGTGCAACCAACATCACCGTAGGCCCCATCTACACTGTCATGTAACACAGTTGCCCAAAAACAAACTCAATATTCCGAAGCATGTAGTGGAATGGCAGATTACAATGTGAGCAAGAATTGACTATTGTGCCTTGATTATTCCGCAAAAACAGTAATCTA
Source organism: Anolis sagrei (assembly GCF_037176765.1). Classification (NCBI taxonomy): domain Eukaryota; kingdom Metazoa; phylum Chordata; class Lepidosauria; order Squamata; family Anolidae; genus Anolis; species Anolis sagrei. The sequence goes on from NC_090022.1 coordinate 272,753,929, forward strand.
CAAATCATACCATGAGCCATCCTGACAATGCTGGTAATAGTTCATTATTTACATTTATTGCAATAAATATATTCATTTAAAATTCTCCTTCCAGCCATTTAAGATCTAGTACACAGGTGCTGAAGCAACATGCTTGAATGCATACCCACCTGCTGGCTTTGTTTCATTTGTATTATTATTTTGAACAAATAAAACACTCCATGTCAGAGTTGTAGAGGGATTATGCAAACAGTCTTCTTGTTAGACCATTCTTTGTCCCCACATTACTTACCAAATATATCACTCTACATGAAGAATATAGTACTATTAAGTAACATTGTGAGTGGGATTTTTTTTTTTTTTGCAGAAAGATGACATAGCCCCCCCTGAACATTAAGGGGGCAAAGCTTTATTTTCACGTGCCAGTTCTGTACCTGCTTAATGTAACATATGTACTTAAGAGAACTTTCCTGAAATAGCTCAATGCAGCACGTGCAGGGTTCGGTTCCAGCCTCAGCACTACACGTCCCAGCTGCCAGCTACTTAGCCAGTTCACTTCCTTCCATGGGAAATAGCCTGCTACAAAAACTATAGACAACCATGTGCAGCAAAATTATTTATTTAAAGGTCCATTTTTATCCCTCAGTTGATTTTTAAAAATGAGTTGAAATCATACACATACAGTGGAAACACATTATGTTTTTTTACATTTTAATTTTAGTTAAATTCAATTGATGAGTCTTAAGGACCAAAGGTCATACAAAATAGTGCCGTCCTGGAGGCCATCAGGAAGGTCAAACTGGACCAACCTAGACTGACGTCTATTGGGATGGAAGAAAATCCCACAAAGAAGAGAGAGTGAATAAGAGAGATGTGCAGCCAGAAGCTGTTCAGATCAAGCCACTTGGGAATAATTGGTGGATTGAACTTGTATAGGAGTAGATTTCTTCTAAATATATTGGGTCTGTACTGGACTGAGGGGGCTAAGCAGTGGAACTTGCTGACTGGAAGGTCGGGGGTTCGAATCTGGGGATATGGTGAGCTTCCATTGTTAGCCCAAGTTTCTGCCAACCTAGCAGTTCAACAATATGCAAATGTGAGTAGATCAATAGGTACTACTTCAGCTTTGGCAGTCATGCTGGCCACATGACCTAGGAAGTGTCTATGGACAATGGCGGCTCTTCGGCTTAGAAATGGAGATGAGCACCCCTCCCCCCCCCCAGAGTCAAACACAACTAGACTTAATGTCAAGAGGAAACCATTACTTTTACTTTACTGAACTGAGCCAAAATGAATGTCCATCAGAACCTCTCTATCACTTGCAGATTTACGGAGGCTCCATGAATTTCAGTTTTCTTTTAAAAAGCCATGCTCAGAGTTCCTTCCATTAAAATAAAGCCTACACTATCTGATATTTGCTGACAGCCTCCCATACAAGTACTAACTAGGGTCAACCCTACTCAGCTTCTAAGATTAGATGTGATCTGGTGTCCTGCAAAATAGTTTACTTGCTTGCCGAAAAGCTAGACACTTGCATTTCCATGCTGGTCATGAAGAAGTAGCCATGAAAATAATGAAGGCTTGCCACTTAAAATGCACAGTTTTTTTAAAAAAAGACTTCTATGAAGGGACTGGCAGAGCCAGAATACTTCAATCCATTCTTTCTTTGGCAAGTGTTTGCCTTTATGTGCTATTTGCAGAAGAAGGGGCTTTCCTTTCTCTGTGACTAGCTCAGAAACCAAGGCAACTAGAAGAGACACAAAATGGTCAGTTTGCTGTTAATCCACTTGCATTGGATTTCTAGTAATCAAGGGTTCAACCATAAGGTTTATCAGACTGGTCAAAAACTGGCCCTTCTATTAGGCAGAGGGAAATGGTTGCCTCACGTAGGAGATTTTGAGTGGCATGGAGACCAGTTATGAAAAGAGAGAGAGCTGATCAGTGTTAGATTGGGACCAGGTCCTCATCATCATTGAGTCATGGCCTGAGGTTTGCTATACACTCAGTCTGACAATAAAGCGAGAAGAGGGAAGATATCTGTTGTGCCACTAAGGTTATAAAGAAAAAGCATCATATAAAATAACTACTTAAATCAATAAACTTCTGTAGTGGTTTGAGCATTTTAAGACTCTGAAGACCAGGGTTCAATTCCCTGCTTGGTCACTATCAGCCCTAGAAAATTCTCTGATAAGTTTCACCAAAAGTCAAAAATGGCATAAATCATAGAAGCAAAGAGTTGGAAGAGACCTCATGGGCCATCCAGTTCAACCCCCTGCCAAGAAGCAGGAATATTGCATTCAAATCACCCCTGACAGATGGCCATCCAGCCTCTGTTTAAAAGCTTCCAAAGAAGGAGCCTCCACCACACTCTGGGGCAGAGAGTTCCACTGCTGAATGGCTCTCACAGTCAGGAAGTTCTTCCTCATGTTCAGATGGAATCTCCTCTCTTGTAGTTTGAAGCCATTGTTCCGCGTCCTAGTCTCCAAGGAAGCAGAAAACAAGCTTGCTCCCTCCTCCCTGTGGCTTCCTCTCACATATTTATACATGGCTATCATATCTCCTCTTAGCCTTCTATTCTTCAGGCTAAACATGCCCAGCTCCTTAAGCCGCTCCTCATAGGGCTTGTTCTCCAGACCCTTTAAAGATAAAGAATTAAATTTTGCACAGGTTAGAAAACACTTTCCCTCCAACTCTAAGCTCTTTCTTTGCACCCATTTTGTTGTTTTCCCTGCTTTATCTACATACCAATACAGGCAGTTTTCCTCAACCTTCCACCATTGACCTACTCCTCCCCCCCTATTTTCTTCCCTCCTCACCCTTCACTTTTCTGCCTACAAAGATATCTCTTGTTCCCAGACTTGATGTCCTTTCTTTTGTTTCTGTTTCTCGTTTTCTCTCCCTTGCCACATTCTTTTTCTTCCTTGTGGTCTTGCTTTAATAATTTAATGTTTTAATTACTGTTTTAATCGCAATTGTTATTTATGAATCGGTTTGATGGCATCAAATGGTTGCCTGTTGTAAGCCGTCCTAAGTCCCCTCTCACGGGTGAGAAGGATGAGATACAAATATGCTAAATAAATATATAAATAAATTCTGCTCAAAAGGGACATCTAGTGACTGGAGATGGTAGTGTACACCACAGTCAAGTTTAAATGTCACCAATTTAACAACCCCTCCCCCCAATAATCCAGAGGTGTGTTTTGCAACGGTTTTTCATATCTTATCTATATGTCAGGAAAAGTGATTAAAATATGGACTCAAAGCCAACCTTAAAAACTCTGGCATAGACACTGAGAACTGGGAAGCCCTGGCCCTTGAGCGTTCCACCTGGAGGTCAGCTGTGACCAGCAGTGCTGTAAAATTTGAAGAGGCACAAATGGTGAAAGAGAGAAATGTGGCAAGAGGAAGGTGTGTCAAGCCAACCCTGACCGGGACCGTTTTCCACCTGGAAACCAATGCCCTCACTGTGGGAGAACATGCAGATCAAGAATAGGGCTCCACAGTTACCTACGGACCCACTGCCAGTACACCGATCTTGGAAGACAATCCTACTTGGACAACAAGGGATCACCTAAGAAGAAGGTATATGTCAACCATCAGAAACCTAGCTTTCGTGATCTTGAAGCTATGATAGAAAAATGCTCACTCACTCACATGGACATATCTTTGATAAATCAGACTATGGCTTGATTCAACGTCAAATCTCCAGAAATAGGGATCTAGTCTGCAGCAGTGTCCTGTTTGCAAATTTGATTCAATCAATATATTCACTACTTTCAAATACACTAATCTCTTGTAAAGCATAGCCCATACCTTCTCAAAAGCTTCACGGTACTTTTAGTCAGACACACAGTTTGGGAAAGCTAGTGCTTTAGACATCAGCTGCAAGAATTACACACACACACACACTACAGTTAACATGGCACCATGCCATGCTGGTCCAGTAATTCCAGGAGCTGGAAGCCCAAAAAGAGTAACTTTTTCAAGATGTGTTCAAACGATATAGAGGGAATGAAGTGGAATCCAGGGCCTACTGTAACTGCCAGATCACATGATTCCTGCAAGTAAGAATGATGGAATCACAGGTGATCCTGGATTGTGATGTTTACCACCATTGACTGATTGTTTTCCTGTTTGGAGATGACGCCAGTTATCATTTATTTATTTATTTCATGCAGAAAAGTGCATGAAATAAATAAATAAATAAATATTAGTGCAGCATTACCCCTGTTGGTGTTTTGCAGACTAGACATGTCTTTAGGTATCATCAAAGTTGCACACCACTGTGGAAGAATATATGCTGTCATTTAAGAAGAATAGGAAATATCCGACGAGCAATGTAAATATACCATTGGTATCTTCTGGGACTTTGGATCTCCCTTCTGCTTAAATTAGGGAAGAAGGACATATCTTTACATCAGTTTCTGTGGAGTGCGTGTATTATGGGTTATATGAAACACAAAGCATCAGCACCACCTAGTGTTTCTTTGTGCCGCATGCAGCTGCAAAACAATACAAGAAAGACAACATTTGACTATTGCACTTTAGATTTCCAGGATGCTTCCACACAAGTTTTTTTATTATGTACTTGTCCCTCTTCTTTAGCTAAATTTCAGATGGGCTAGTTCCCAGATCATAGAATCATAGAATCATTGAGTTGGAAGAGACCTTGTGGACCATCCCGTCCAACCCCCTGCCAAGAAGCAGGAAAATCGCATTCAGAACACCCCCGACAGATGGCTATCCAGCCTCTGCTTAAAAGCCTCCAAAGTAGGATCCTCCACCACACTCCAAGGCAGAGAGTTCCACAGCTTACAGCCAGGAAGTTCTTCCTAATCTTCAGGTGGAATCTCCTTTACTGTAGTTTGAAGCCATTGTTCCATGTCCTAGTCTCCAGGACAGCAGAAAACAAGCTTGCTCCCTCCTCCCCATGACTTCCCCTCACATCTTGATACTTGACCATCATGTCTACTCTCAGCCTTCTCTTCTTCAGGCTAAACATGCCCAGCTCTTTAAGCCACTCTTCATAGGGCTTGTTCTCCGGACCCTTGATCATTTTAGTCACCCTCCTCTGGACACATTCCAGCTTGTCAACATCTCCCTTCAACTGTGGTGCCCAGAACTGGACACAGTATTCCAGATGTGGTCTGACCAAGGCAGAATAGAGGGGTAGCATGACTTATCTGGATCTAGACATTATACTTCTATTTATGCAGGCCAACATCCCATTGGCTTTTTTTGTCGCTGCATGATAGTGTTGGCTCATGTTTAACATGTTGTCCATGAGGACTCAAAGATCTTTTTCACAAGTACTTCTACACATACTGATTACATCTGCTTCCATTGTGAAACTGCATTTTCCCACCACTTTTGTGAACTTTCTTTTCAAAGACAATCTATTGAGAGTAGAAATCTGAATATGCTGTGATTGGTAATTCTAGCTACTGTCAATTTACAAACATCCTCAGAATTCAACTGCACCAATAAGCTTCATCAGTTGTCATTGCAGTCTAATAAGAATTTGGGAATGTTGTTGTTTTTGGATTCCAACTTGCAGGGCTCTTACCCAGCTTTGGTGGCTGCTGGGAATACTGGAAGATGTCTTCCAAGAAAGGCACTTCCCAAATGCTCATTCTAATGCTCATAATTAAAGCAGGGTTGCTGTTCTTATAACAAGAATCACCTCCAAGCTAGGAGACAATAAACTGCAGGACTCTAGCCATTTGTTTACTTTTTCAGATTATCTGTGTGAGGCCCAGGAATGTACAGACGTTTGCGAGGAAGAAGGAAAAAGAAGAAGCAAGAAATAAAAATGATTGGAGGAACCATTCCAATGACCAAGTATTGGGGTGAAGATCATATACTCTCTTCAAAATGTTTTTTTCCTACAAGAAACAGATGTTAGGTTGGAATATGTGCACCTGAGTAAAATGTGGTTTTGCACTTGCACCTGTGATCCAGAAATCCAATATGTGCATGAAGGTGTTGACAGAACTCTTTTGTCTTTTGTGGACTTTCCCTCTCTCTATTATCACGCCTAGTGGTTGAGTGTCAAACTGTGATTTTGGAGACCAAGGTTTGAATCCCTGGGCAAGCCACACATTTTAACCCAGGAAAACCTTGCGAGAGGTTCACCTTAACATTGACACAGCTTGGAAACAACTTGAAGGGACACAGCCACAAAGTAGCTCCTTGATTAAAGAATGTAATATACTTTATTTATATTCCACCCTATATCCCTAAGGAGTCTCATGGCGGATTACAGTACAGTATGTATCTCTCCTTATGAAACATCCAGGAATTTAAGATTGTCTGGGGAGGCCCTATGGAGCCCCATGAACTATTATGGCATCGAATTGCTGACAATTTGTAAGCCGCCTTGAGTCGCCTTTGGGCTGAGGTGGGATAGAAATATCTTAAATAAATAAATACAAATATACGGCAAACATCCAATGCCGTTATACAATTAACAAAGACAGACAGTACATAAACAGAGGTAAAGGCTTCCCATCTTTTTCAATCTCTGGCATCTGGAGGCTGTGCTTGACTCTGGCCACGGGGAGGTGTTGTTGCTCCATCTTCCATGCCGAGGAGCATTGTTGTCCTTAGATTTTCTCCTGATCAAATTGCTGGCATATCTGTATGGGTGCCTTTTATTACCTTCCTGCCAAAGTGTTACCTATTTATCTACTCCCATCGCTGTTTTCGAACTTCTGGGTGAGCAGAAGCTGGCCTGATGGAGGTTGCTCACCCCAACCTGGGCTTGAAGTGTTGATCTTTTGATTGGCAAGATTTTCTGTAGCTCATGGTTTAACCTATTGTACTAAAGCCTGGTCCTCAAAAACCCAGAGCTCAGAATGCAATGATCTTGTCACCTCTCCAGTTACAGCTCTTCCCTGCCTAGCAGTTAGAAGAAATGTGATTTAGTGAGGAACAATTCTACCTGGGAAGAGCTGCTATTTAATAAGAGCCCATTGGCAACAATCCTGGCAGATTTGGGATGCATTTACAATGTAGAACTAATGCAGTTTGACCCACTTGAACTGCCATGGCACAATGCTATAGAATCCTGGAAGTTGTAGTTTTACAACTACTTTAGCTTTCTCTGCCAAAGAGTGCTGGTGCCTCGCCATACTAGAAACCCCAGGATCCCAAAGCACTCAGCTATGAGAGTCAAAGTTGTATCACATTGCATTAATTCTACAGTGTAGATGCAGCCTTCGAGTAGCTCACCTGTAGTGGCAAAAAGGAAACTGAAGGCAGAAAAAGCAGGCGTCCCCATCTGCCCCTCAGATGGGGACACCTAAACCCCATTAAAAATGCAAAATGAACAGCTGTCCCACTTTTCTATGTAATGTTGTTAGCATGAGCAAAGTGCTATGTGTCGTTCCATTGTCCGCAAAGTCTGTCTTGCTATTGTTTAGAAAAACTCTCCTATTTCCCCACAACCTCAAACTGTCACCACTTTGTTCCCAAAGCCAGTTAAAGTTCCCAAGTAACAAGTCTGCAGTTAGGCTGTCATATCATTGATGACAAAGTCAAGCACTTAAAATGAGGAAATAAAAACCGAAGGGCACAGTCAAGCGTACACTGCCCACATGATAAACAATCTTCATTCTTTTCAGGACAAAGAAATGCATATTTCTTCGCTCTTCAAGAAACCATATCTTTCCATTCCTTAATTTCTCTCATTATTTGGCAACAAGAGTGAGTCATTCTTTGTGGATTGATCTGTTTCAGAGCACCACATAGGAAGAAGGGAGCAGTCTAGATCGGGCATGGACAAACGTTGGCCCTCCATTTGTTTTGGACCAACTCCTGGATCAACTACATCTAAGACTATTGAAGGAACTAGCAGAAGTCATCCCAGAACCACTTGGCAATCATATTTGAGAGGTCTTGAAGAATGGGACAGATTGGAGGAGGACAAATGTGTTCCCTATCTATCTTCAAGAAGGGAAACAAGGACAACCCAAACAATTACTGTCCAGTCAGCCTCATGTCGATACCAGGCAAGATTCTGGAAAAGATTGTTAAGGAAGTGGTCTGCAAACACTTAGAAACGAATGCGGTCATCGCTAATAGTCAACATGGATTTGTCAAAAACAAGTCATGCCAGATTAATCTGAACTCTTTTTTTGATAAAGTTACAAGCTGGGTAGATGAAGGGAATGCCGTGGATGTAGCATATCTGGATTTCAGTAAGGCCTTCGACAAGATCCCCCATGACCTTCTGACAAACAAACTAGTCCAATGTGGGCTAGGCAAAACTCCGATTATGTGGATCTGTAATTGGTTAAGCGAACAAACCCAGAGGGTAATCACCAATGCTTCCTCTTCGTCCTGGAAAGAAGTGACGAGTGGAGTGCCATAAGCAGGGTTCCGTCCTGGGCCCGGTCCTGTTCAACACCTTTATTAATGACTTAGATGAAGGGTTAGAAGGCATGATCATCAAGTTTGCAGACGACACCAAATTGGGAGGGATAGCCAATGTCCCAGAAGACAGGAACAGAATTCAAAACAATCTTAACAGATTAGAGAGATGGGCCAAAACTAACAAAATGAAGGTCAGTGGAGACAAATGCAAAGATACTCCACTTCGTCAGGAAAAAAATGAAATGCAAAGGTACAGAATGGGGGATGCCTGCCTCAAGAGCAGTACGTGTGAAAAAGATCTTGGAGTTCTTTTGGACAACAAGTTAAACATGAGCCAACAATGTCAGCTGGTGGGAAAAAAAGTCATTGGGATTTTGGCCTGCATAAGTAGGAGTCTAGTGGCTATATCCAGGGAGGTCATGGTACTGCTCTATTCTGCTTTGGTTAGACCACACCTGGAATCACACTGCATCCAGTTCTGGGCACCACAATTGAAGGGAGATGTTGACAAGCTGAAATGTGTCCAGAGAAAGGTAACTAAAATGATCAAGGGTCTGGAGAACAAGCCCTATGAGGAGCAGCTTAAAGAGCTGGGCATGTTTAGCCTGCAGAAGAGAAGGCTAAGAGGAGACATGATGGCCATGTATAAATATGTGAGGGGAAGTCATAGAGAGGAGGGAGCAAGCTTGTTTTCTGCCCTGAAGACTAGGGTGCAGAACAATAGCTTTGAACTGCAGGAAAGGAGATTTCACCTGAACATTAGGAAGAACTTCTTGACTGTGAGAGCTATTCAGCAGAGGAACTCTCTGCCCCGGAGTGTGGTGGAGGCTCCTTCTTTGGAGGCTTTTAAGTAGAGGCTAGATGGCTATCTGCCGGGGGTGCTTTGAATGTGCTTTTCCTGCATAGTTGGGGGTTGGATTAGATGGCGTACGAGGTCTCTTCCAACTCAATGATTCAATGATTCTACTGCAATATTTTTCATCTTCCCAGAGAGCACCTGACTGGCTTCCACAAACTTAGGGTCAAGAGGAGGAAAATAGCCATGGAGGAGATCAGACACAAGCTGAAAGAAGAACAGAAGAAGATGAAGGAAGAAATACTTCTCTCTTTGAGGGTGGTCTACTTGAGAGAAGGGGTTCTGCAGTCAGTGTGACCGGTTGAAGAAGTCGGATGAGGATGCATGTTTAGCCTGCAGAGAAGGCTGAGACAAGACATGACAGCCATGTATAAATATGTGAGGAGAAGTCATAGGAAGGAAGGAGCAGGCTTTTTTTCTGCTGCCCTGGAGACTAGGACACAGAATGGCTTCAAACTACAAGAAACTTCCTAACTGTGAGAGCTGTTCAGCAGTGGAACTCTCTGCCCTGGAGTGTGGTGGAGGCTTCTTCTTTGGTGGCTTTTAAACAGAAGATGGATGACCATCTGTCAGGGGTGCTTTGAAGGTGGTTTTCTTGCTTATTTGCAGGAGTCTCTTCCTACTTTAGAAATCTATGTTCAGAAGGTTTGCCTTTGCTGCTTTCTGAGGCTGAGAGAGTGCAACTTGGCCAAGATCATAGGATTTCCATGTTGTTCTGTGTGCAGAGGCGGCCCTAGGTAATTTTCAACTGTAAGCAAACAGTATTTTGCCCCCCCCCCCCCCCACCAATCACTGATATATATTTTCTGTTCATCGTGGGAGCTCTGTGTGCCATATTTGGTTAAATTCCATCATTGGTGGAGTTCAGAATGCTCTTTCATTGTAGGTGAACTATACATCCCAGTAACTACAACTCGCATATGTCAAGGTCTATTTCCCCCCAAGTGCGCCTCAAGAGTGCCCCTGGGCAAAATCAACGATATTGCTAGTGCCAATGCTTACTTTGCGTAATGGGTTGAGCTGCCCCTGTCTGTGTGGGAAGTTTGACCCAATTCCATCATTGGTGGGGTTCAGAATGCTCTTTGATTGTAGGTGAACTATAAATCCCAGCAACTACAACTCCCAAATCTCAATGTCCCCAAACTCCACCAGAGTTCACATTTGGGCATATTGAGTATCTGTGCCAAGTTTGGTCCAGATCCGTCATTGTTTGAGTCCACAGTGCTCTCTGACTGTAGGTGAACTGCAACTCCAAAACTCAAGGCCAATGCCCACCAAACCCTTCCAATATTTTCTGTTGATAATGGGAATTCTTTGTGCCAAGTTTTTTTTTCAATGCCATCGTTTGTGGAATTCAGAATGCTCTTTGATTGTAGGCGAACTATAAATCCCAACAGCCACAACTCCCAAATGACAATATCAATCCTCCCCCAACCCCACCAGTATTCAGATGTGGGCATATCGGGTATTTGTGCCAGATTTAGTCCAATGAATGAAAATACATCCTGCATATCAGATATTTACATTACGATTCATAACAGTAGCAAAAACACAGTTATGAAGTAGCAATGAAAGTAATGTTCTGGTTGGGGGGTCACCAACACATGAGGAACTGTATTAAGGGGCTTTTATTTGTCGTGTCAGGGCAACCAGCCACTTATATTACATTTCTAACAGAACAAAGCAAACGAACAGACAAAATACAGAATTTGTGAGTTTGGTAGTTGATTAAATGTCCTTTGACCAGTATCTGGCCACTTGGAGTGCCTCTGGTGTTGCTGCAAGAAGGTCTTCCATTGTGCATGTGGCAGGGCTCAGGTTGCTTTGCAGCAGGTGGTCAGTGGTTTGCTCTTCTCCACATTCGCATGTCGAGGATTCCACTTTGTAGCCCCATTTCTGAAGGTTGGCTCTGCATCTCATAGTGCCAGAGCGCAGTCTGTTCAGCACTTTCCAAGTTGCCCAGTCTTCTGTGTGCCCAGGGGGGAGTCTCTCATTTGGTATCAGCCATTGGTTGAGGTTCTGGGTTTGAGCCTGCTACTTTTGGACTCTCGCTTGCTGAGGTGTTCCAGCGAGTGTCTTTGTAGATCTCAGAAAACTATTTCTAGATTTAAGTCGTTGACGTGCTAGCTGATACCCAAACAGGGGATGAGCTGGAGATGTCTCTGCCTTGGTCCTTTCACAATTGGCTGCTACTTCCTGGGGGATGTCAGGTGGTGCAATACCGGCTAAGCAGTGTAATTTCTCCAGTGATGTAGGGTGCAGACACCCTGTGATAATGCGGCATGTCTCATTAAGAGCCACATCCACTGTTTTAGCGTGGTGAGATGTGTCCCACACTGGGCATGCATACTCCGCAGCAGAGTAGCACAGCGCAAGGGCTGATGTCTTCACTGTATCTGGTTGTGATCCCCAGGTTGTGCCAGTCAGCTTTCGTATGATATTGTTTCTAGCACCCACTTTTTGCTTGATGTTCAGGCAGTGCTTCTTGTAGGTAAGAGCAAGGGGTGGCGGCATTAGGAAGGTTGAGAAACACTCTCCTAGACTATCAAGGCAGAAAATTCCACATTTCCTGCTTTGAACTGGAATATATGGCAGTGTGGACTCAGATAACCCAGTTCAAAGCAGATACTGTGGGATTTTCTGCCTTGATATGCTGGGATGTAGGCCTGTGTGGATGGGCCCTATCTTGAGATAGGGGACAGGCGTTTCCCCCTCCCATCTCTCCTTCCCAAGGCGGGAAACAACCAACTTCTTGCTAGTGGTTGCTCCTTCCTCCCCTTTTCCGCGCTTCTTCGCCCGCTCTCCTCGCCTTCCTTGGCGCTGCGCTTTGGGTCCAGCCCGCGATTGCCCCGCGGTAACCATGGCGACGCTTCTCTATCGCGCGGTGGAAGCGGGGCTTTGCCCGGGCAACGTTCCATCGAGAGGAACCTCCTTTCGTCACTGGGCCGGGCAGCCAATCAGGAGCCGGGGCGAGGGATTCCCGCTCCAGTTGCCGCTTATTCTGTCTTTTTAAATGGTTCCAACTTGGAGCCGCTTTCAGAGGGAAGAGGGCATCATCCATCCCCCATGGAGGTGGGAGATGTAGTCAGCAGGAGGGCGCAAAGATCAAGGGAGGAACTCAGTCCTTTTCAATGGGAGCCCGAAGAAGAGTAGGAAGGGGGAGCTAGATTGCCCTCCCAGGGGTCTGGAGATAGCCTAAGAGAGAAAGGTCCCCGCAGTGGGGTCTGATCAGTAGGAAAAGTGCAGGAGATTGTTCAGTTCCAGCCATAGTGAGCTCCATCAGGCGAACCTTCCCTTAGTCTGAGATGGAGTGGAAGTTAGAAAGATCTGCAGCCCCCAAAGTCAAGACGGATGAAGATGTCTTGTGGGTAAATTCGCATTCATCATCACAGTTTGACTCCAGGGCAGCATTTCCACCAGGCTAAGGGCCAACTTGGGCCCTCCAGGTGTTTTGGACTTCAACTCCCATCATTCCTAACAGCCTCAGGCCCCTTCCTTTTCACCCCCAGGTATTTTGGGCCCTCCAGGTGTTTTGGACTTCGACTCCCACCATTCCCAACAACCTCAGGCCCCTTCCTTTTCACCCCCAGGTATTTTGGGCCCTCCAGGTGTTTTGGACTTCAATTCCCACCATTCCTAACTGCTCAGGCCCTTTCCTTTTCCCCTCCAGGTATTTTGTGCCCTCCAGGTGTTTTGGACTTCGATTCCCACCATTCCTAAGAGCCTCAGGACCCTTCCTTTTCCCCTCCAGGTATTTTGGGCCCTCCAGGTGTTTTGGACTTTGATTCCCACCATTCTTAACAGCCCCAGGCCCCTTCCTTTTTCCTTCCAGGTATTTTGGGCCCTCCAGATGTTTTGGACTTCGACTCCCACCATTCCTAACAGCCTCAGGCCACTTCTTTGTCCCTCTCAGCTGCTTAAGCTGAGGGGTAAAAGGTAAGAACCTCAGTCTGTTAGGAATGGTGGGACTTGAAGTCCAAAACACCCGGAGGGCCCAAGTTGGCCCTTAGCCTGCTCTACACTATTCAGTTTGGTATCACTTTACAATCCAATGCCTAGAAATTAAACAGCACCACTATTTTGTTGTTTGTTTACTTGCCAAGCACCATGTACAGTCACGGTGTTATGTAAATAAATCATGGTTATGAATGATAATTAAATGCTTGTATGATTGTTTTGAAGGAAAAAATCATGAAAAACCTTGGGAGAGATCTCAGGTGGACTAGAGAACAACACTCGCTCAACAGGACACCAAGAAAGGTGAGGCAATATCTGAAACTGGAGGATTAATTCTCTGTCACCTTTTCTTTGCAAACCATTGGGTCCATGGTGAAATTTAGACTGAATCCAAGTCCCAGTCAGGGTTGGCTTGACATACCTTCCTCTTGGCACATTTCTCCCTTTTGCCATTTATTCGTGTCCCTTTGAATTCTGCAGCACTGCTGGTCACAGCTTACTTCCAGTTAGAGTGCTCACGGGCCAGGGCTTCCCAGTTTTTTGTGTCTATGCCACAGTTTTTAAGGTTGGCTTTAAGCCCACCTTTAATCTCTTTTTCTGTCCACCAACATTTCTGTTCTTCAGTTGGGAACATAGTAATTGCTTTTGACAACATGGCCAGTCCAGCGGAGTTGTTGGCGGAGGAGCATCGCTTCAATGCTGGTGGTCTTTGCTTCTTCCAGCATGGTTATGTAGACTCATAAAATGCAGTTCAGTACAATTAAACTACATTATATGAGTCTACACCAGACATGGGCAAACTTCGCCTCTAACTAACTGTTTGGAATTGTGGGAGTTGATGTCCAAAACACCTGGAGGTGCTGTTTGCCCATGCTTGGTGTACACTAACCATCTCATGCAATTTCAAACTACGTGATATGGCAGTGTAGATGGTGCACATTATGCTGATGATGATATTTATCATTGAGACACCTCAGTGCCTATAGCAATTAATTGTTGTGCTATTCATGAGAAAAATCCGGCAGATAAAATGAATATGGGACTGTGTCGCTTTGGCAGTGCACCACTAGCTGGCTGTTGAGATATATTCATGTTTACAGCAGTTAGTTGCACTCCACATTGATGCCGTCCAAAACACTGCAAAAGTAATGGAATTGCACCCCCTTGTGTATGCTACTGAGATGTCCACCTTCTATATTTCAGACCAATATGACTAGTTCTGGTGTTGTTGCTAAGTGCATCAAAGTTGGTTTAGACTTATGGCAACCCTTTTATGTTTTTTTTGGCAAGGTTTATTCAGAGGGGGTTTGACTTGGCTTTGTTATGAGGCTATAGGTCAATCTACACTGTAGAAGTTTTTTATTTCGTATTAGAAGCAACTTGAGAAACTGCAAGTTGCTTCTGGTGTGAGAGAATTGGCTGTCTGCAAGGATGTTGCCCAGGGGATGCCCTGATGTTTTACAATCCTTTGGGATGCTTCTCTCATGTCCCCACATGGGAAGCTGGAGCTGACAGACGGGATCTCACCCTGTTTTGCGGATTCAAACCACCGACCTTTTGGTTAGCAGTCCTGCCAGCACAAGGGTTTAACCCAGTGGTCCCCAAACTTTTTAAACCATGGGCCAGGTCACAGTCCCTCAAACTGTTGGAGAGCCAGATTATAATTTGAAAAAACATGAATGAATTCTTATGAACACTGCACATATCTTATTTGTAGTGCAAAAAACACTTAAAACAATACTATAATTAAAATGAAAAACAATTTTAACAAATATAAACTTATTATTATTTCAATGGGAAGTGTGGGCCTGCTTTTGCCTGATGAGATGGGATTGTTGTTGTTGTTGTTGTTGTTGTGTGCTTTCAAGTCATTTCAGACTTAGGTTGACCCTGAGCGAGGGCCAGGTAAATGACCTTGGAGGGCCGTATTCGGCCCCCGGGCCTTAGTTTGAGGACCCCTGGTTTAACCCATTGTACCACCAGAGGCCCCAGGAGTGACTTGGGAAGAAGGATATGAATATGTCAATTTTCTTCTAGCCATTATTTTGTATGATTGGTACTGAACAATTTCAATTTCTAGTAATGTATTGTTGCGAACCTTGTAATAAGTTGGTACTAAGCCTGGTGGCACAGTGGGTGAAACCATTGAGCCATTGTTGACCAAAAGGTCACAGGTTTGAATCTGGGGAGTTGTGTGAGCTTCCGCTGTTATCCCCAGCTTCTGCCAACCTAGCAGTTTGAAAACATGCAGATGTGAGAAGATCAATAGGTCTTCAGCGGGAAGATGTCTATGGACAACGCTGGCTCTTCGGCTTAGAAATGGAGATGTGCACCACCCTCCAGAGTCGGACACAACTGGACTTAATGTCAGGGGAAAACCTTTACCTTTACCTTAAGACAAATGACCGATTCATAACTTAGTATCACATCCTCGTAAATGGAGCTTGTCTTGAGGCTGCTTGACTATTAAATCCTTTGACTTTTTACCATGTTTTGTTGGCTGTTTCATATGACTCCTGCAGTTGTTACTGAACTCTTAGGCCCCTTCCATGCAGATAATCCCAGATTATCTGCTTATCCCAGATTATCTGGCAATGTAGACTTATATAATCAAGTTCAAAGCAGATAATATTGGATCAGATCCTGGATTATAAGGCAGTGTGAAAGAGGCCTTAGATGTTGCAGAAATTCATGTCTGGTAAAAGATGCCACGGAGCTGTGTGTGTGTAAGTTTGTATGTGTGTAGTGGAATGGCAGTGTATTGTTAGCTGGATGAGTATCTCAATGGCCCCAACTGACATTCAGCTGCCAATCTACGGCACATATTTTGATCATCAAACCACCAAAAATGATCTGAGCAGAAATATTTTTAAGCAATTGTTATTCTTTCTTGTTGCTTTAACTTGTTCCTGGCTATTTTTAATGATTTTAAAATTATATTTTAGAATTTTGATGATATAAAAACAAATAAATTCTATATACATTACTTAGCAATGCAACATCAACAGACTTTTAGATAATTTAACATTAACCTTTTAACATTAACGAATTTCTCTGGTTGCATATTAACCATCTATCTATCTATCTATCTATCTATCTATCTATCTATCTATTTTGTCTGATCTGTTAATTGTAATAAATTATTCCTATCTATCTATCTATCTATCTATCTATCTATCTATCTATCCATCTATCCATCCATCCATCCATCCATCCATCCATCCATCCATCCATCCATCTATCCTTCTATCTAGGATACTAGGTATTTGCTAATATTGCTACAAGTGCAGTATTTCCTTGAATATTCTACCTTTTTATTTTTGCATTGGACAGTCACATGAGGGATTCTATGAGTTCTGAAAGCTTGCAATTATTCCAGTTATTTCACTAAATGGTTCTCATCCTAGCATGCATCTTTGATTCCACAATGTGCCAGTATTCTCTGTATGTGATGGTTTGGCAGTGTACTCTTAGTTAGCTGTTGTATATATTGCAGCAACTAAATACACTTCCATATTATTGCATGACCTTGCACCATTGTTTAGTGCCTTAAATTTGTCTCTGGGTGAGGGAACTTCACACAGCACCAGAGGTGAGAAATATGTGGCCTGTGTATTGCACTCGCTTTCTATCTTTACCTAGTTGCTTGATCTATCTATTCCACATTACCTTATATTTTAAAATGTATTGCCAGCTGACGGAGGGGGGAAAGTAAGTGATGACTTTGTGAGTCCTTTGCTACTTCTGAATTTGTAATGTAGGATCTCAAGATGTTGCTGGCTTTCAGATTCTTAAGAGCTGATGGCCAAGAACATCTGGTACCAAAGATGGGAAGTGAATGCTGTCAGATATGTAACATACCATCATATTATTGGCCTACATAAGCTGTGCAGTTTAGAAGCTGCAGTATGACAATATGGTGAGCTATATGATTCCTATCCAATGGTTTAGTTTTTTTTTTTGTGTGTCTGTGTGTCAGGAGCGACTTAAGAAACTGCAAGTCACTTCTGGTGTGAGAGAATTGGCCATGATGTTACTCAGTGGACACCCAGATGTTTTACCATCCTGTGGGAGGCTTCTCTCATGTCCCCGCACGAGAAGCTGGAGCTGACAGATGGAAGCTCATCTCACTCCCTGGATTCGAACTGTCAACCTTTTGGTCAGCAGTCCTGTCAGCACAAGGGTTTAACCCATTGTGCCAGTGAGGGCTCCCAATGGTTTAGATATGAGGGTAGGGCCAAAAAGAGGACATTGCCCCACAACATGAATTCTCTCCCTTTCCAATAAATGTCCTTTCGGTCACAAAATGTTTAGCCTTTCAAACTGAAAATAGCTCACACTTAAAACTGTCCTATTTACCATCTCTCAGAATGTCAACACAGAAAGAAAAGGTCAATCCCCCCCCCCCCATCCCCAAAAGCTACAGCCCTTTTCCTCAGTCATCCAACTGGACTCTAATCCAAATTGGATAGAATCAGTCTTTAATGAGAATATTTAAGATGATATTATTCGCAACATGGATTTCATGTTGCCTTTTTTACTCTTGTGACACATCTCAAGCTTTGGCGTTTTAGATTTTTGAACTTCAAATCCCAAAATCCTTAGCCATTCAGCAGGTTAGCTGGGGATTCTAGGAATTAAAGTTTTAAATAACTAAAAGATATTTGAGAGTCACTCTTCTATTTGGTACAGTATTATAACTGACAGTTCCACAAAGAGTATGCGTGTGAGAGAGGTCCAAGGGATACTTAAGCATCCTAGACTGGAGGGAAGAGACTCTGTGGATGTCTAGTTTTTCTTGAAACTACAAACCTCATAAACACCAACATTGTCTGGGATTATTGGGATGATGGGACTTTGCCAAGAGTGGCTTTTGGAGTGCCACTATGTAATAAAGATTTTAGCCCGTATCTCAGCATAATAGTGACACTGAGCATTGGTAACTTTGTTATTTTAGACAGTACAGGGTGGAAAACTGAATGCCTGAGTTGACTGAGTGTCTAAATCTATTTTCACAGGGCATCGTTGACTCACAGCTGTTGCATAGGAGAAACATATCAAAGCTGGATAATCAGGAGAATCCAATAACGGAGGTACAAATACGTGGGAATTCTTCTGAATGGGCTTCAAGATATAAGCTGTGAATAAGACAGAATAAAGTAAAGGATCATAAAATCGTAGAATCATAGAATTGGAAGAGACCTCGTGGGCCACCTAGTCCAACCCCCCACCAAGAAACAGAAAAATTGCCTTCAAGCACCCCTGACAGATGGCCATCCAGCCTCTGTTTAAAAACCTTCAAAGAAGGAGCCTCCACCACACTCTGGGGCAGAGAGTTCCACTGCTGAACAGCTCTCACAGTTAGGAAGTTCTTCCTAATGTTCAGGTGGAATCTCCTTTCCTGCAGTTTGAAGCAATTGTTCCACATCCTAGTCTTCAGGGCAGCAGAAAACAAGCTTGCTCCCTCCTCCCTATGACTTCCCCTCACATATTTATACATGACTCTCATCATGTCTCCTCTCAGCCTTCTCTTCTTCAGGCTAAACATGCCCAGTTCCTTAAATTGCTCCTCATAGGGC